>NC_056739.1:806578893-806793893 GCF_019279795.1 Protopterus annectens
GGCGGTTGGTGTGACAGAACAAGATGCAGAGGATAGGAAGAAATGGAAAAAGATGATCCGCTGTGGCGACCCCTAACGGGAAAAGCCGAAAGAGAATGATGATATATACACGTGTGTGTTCGTGTATATTTGTCTACTTTGTTTCATTGAAAGCTCATTTCACTGAATTTGAATTCACCCTGACCAAATCGCTGAAAGCTCAAATTACTGAAAACTCATTCACTGAAGTGAAGTACTGGCACTTTGTAGAGTACTGTAAGGCAAGTTAAAGGCATCTGCCCTTTTCCCCGCTGTAGTGCGATCCTTGAGTTAATATATATAGTTAGGGGGGATGTGGGGGGCATAACCCTCCACCCATTTGGTTTTATATTTTATTTCACTGAAAGCTTCAAAACAATACATTTTAAACTATAGACATGCATATTTACAACATCAATGACTAACTCTTTCCAGAAGACAATATATACCCAAACTAAGTGGGGGGCTATGCCCACCACACCCCCCAATGTGGGGGCTATAACCCCCAACTATATATTCTAACTCCAGAATCGCACTACAGTGGGGAAAAGGGCATATACCTTTTACTTGCCTTACAGTACTCTACAAAGTGCCAGTACTTCACTTCAGTGAAATTAGTTTTCAGTAATTTGAGCTTTCAGCGATTTGGTCAGGGTGAATTGAAATGAGCTTTCAATGAAACAAAGTAGACTGTGTGTGTGTGTGTGTGTGTGTGTGTGTGTGTGTGTGTGTGTGTGCGTGTATATATATATATACATAATGTGTGTGTGTATTATATATTGCAGTAATACCGTCAGTATCTTCTTTCCTCATTTGACTCGCCTTTTTGGTACCCATCACCCCTTGTCACTCACTCCATCAGGTCTCCTCTCTAGGGAAAATTTGCCTCTTCCTCCAGCATGCAAAAGAGAATATTTTAAATATCATCCCTGAAGACGCGGTAGTGTTGTTGCCTCACAGCAAGAGGTTCTCTTTGTTCGATTCTCGGCTGGAGTGCCTTCTGTGTGGAGTCTGCATGTCCTCCCCGCGGTCAAGTGGCCTCCGAAAGATATGCATGAATGGGAGTGCCTTTGCTGAAGGTTGGGCGGTGGGCTGGCAGTTCGGCACCATAAAAATCTACTGCCAATAATTAGTGGTCTGGAGTTCCGCTGTGGTGACCCCTAACTGGGAAAAGCCGAAAAGACAAACAAAACATCCCTGAAGACAAGTCAGAATTTTTATTGCTTTTTTTTTTTTTTTTTGCATCTGTATCTGCATAAATGCCTACTCTTTTTTCTGCAGTAATGCTTTTTAACCTCCCCTGAAACGACATCCTGGTTGCTCTGGTATATCTAGTTGGAGTGATTGGCTACTTTCTTTTGCATAGTAGTTTCAGGTGGGTCTATATTAGAACATCGAAGTTTCAAAACTTCAAATGTTGTAATATAGAACCCTATTCAGCGAAAGCTGAAAATATCGAAGCAACAGAAAACAAAATTTTTTCCTAGGGGAAGAATTCGGTTGTCCATTTCTCTTGCTTCGGTATTTTCAGCGTTGTGGTGGAAAGTTACTGGTCGGGTTCAGGTAAGTATGCAATTGAGTGCGGGTTAGGTGAGTTAGGCTTAGGGCCGTGGGTTAGGTATGTGTGCGATTGTGTGGACATGAGGGTTAGGGCGGGTTAGGTGAGTTAGTGTTAGGGAGCAGGTCAGGTAAGTGCGATTGTGTGGACGTGAGGACCGGGTAGGTGAGTTAGGGTTAGGGCGCGGGTGAGGTGAGTGTGCAATAGTGACGGACCTTAGGGTTTGGGTTAAGGCAAGTGGATAGTTAGTGGTGTGTGTATAGTTTAGTGTAGGGTTAGGTGTAAGATTTTAGGTGTGTGCTTGTGTGTGGATTGCTGTTTGTTTGGTGTGCTTGTGTTGTGTGTGTGTGTTTTGGAACAGTGAATTTTTTCCTTAGGAAAAAATTTGCTGTTCTGTATGTTCGATGTTTTCAGCTTTCGCTGAATAGGGTTCAATATTAGAACATTCGAAGTTTTGAAACTACGATGTTCTAATGTAGACCCTTTTCAGGTAAACGTTTAGGATTAAAGTTTGTAAATGGAATTATGTTGAATAGCTATTTTCTTTTATCTAAAACTTAATTTGTTCATAAGCGTCATTTTTAAAAGTTGATCATACAAAGTTCTGTCAGAGCTTTGTGAAGTTAGTGAACGAATGAATGTAGTGCCAGCTTTACACGTCCAAAACTTCTTTCTTTTAGTAACTTCATTTGTGCACACGTCCACAACTGCATTCAATTGTAGTGGTTGGTTGTATTTAAAAGTGGAATACAAAAGTTGCAATGATTTTGTTTAGTTTTAAGTACACACGTTAGGGTAGTCTTCTCATTTATTGTAACTTGATTTGATTTGCTTGTTTTAGTTTGTTTTTTACTCTCTGTTTTTCCCTACTAGAGTTTCAGCTGATATCCTTCTAGGATGTCAGTTTGAAACTCTAGACAATATTCTTCTAGAAGCAGTGGTGTTGTATGGTTCTTTTGATTTTCATCTTTGTTTGCAGTAGCACTGCGGCTATTTAATGCATTATTTTTTACGAGTCTAGCACTTGAGCTGAGTGGGGAGGCATAGGAAAGGCATCTGTTTTTTACTGGCTTGTGTTCCGGGAAGGGGTGGGGGTCAAAAGCGGGGATGACAGCTCTGGGGTGATACTGGGGGTATATATCCCATAAAACTGAGGGCACACGGAGACAAACATTCTCAGCAGTAGTAGCCTTGCACTTCTTGCATTGGGAATGGGATATGGGTAAGGCATATAAACAGTAAAAGATCCCGATGAACATGAATATAAAACTGCACTGGGGTGCCTCAATTTCCTCTGAGGCAATGGGAAAATTAGGTCTGGAAGAGCTCTAGTGGCAGCCAAGTTTGCAGTTCATGGGTACATTACTAGTTAACACATATTTAATCTGGTTGTATCCTTGCTGGACAGGGTTGTCAGCAATTACCAGTACTGGGAATGTAAACTGTACTGCATTTGGGATTGAAATTCCCCTGCAGTAGTCAGCAAGTGTGATGTATGATGGCTGGGACTTGATCAGTGAAGAATTATTGATTGGGTCCATGATCAAGTGTCTCCTTCCCGTTCAGCTCATGCTGGAGATGGTACCTTCAGTCAGTGTGTGTTCTAGGGGTGTTAATTCAGTATTAAGTGTAGATGTATGTGAACAAGGAGGAGATGACAACATAACCCCTGGTATTCTAAGGGTATTAAGGACATGCCTTTCTGTATCCTGAGCACAGATTAAAACAATCACTGTGGTACATTAGGAAACAAATGTGAGCACAACCCTTCACCTTGTGCAGGGGAGCAGTGAAGGTAGTGAATATATCAAAATAAGCTGTTACTTTAATCAGAACAGTAGTTTAGCAGATTTTTTGAGTAGGAAGTTGGTCCCTGACCCATGACTAACACGTGTTTTCCTTCTGTTAGAGTGACACACTAATTTGTGAATTTCTTCTTTATTCTGTAGTACATAAAGTGCTTCTAATTTGTAAATTTCTTCTTTATTCTGTAGTACATAAAGTGCTTCTAATGGCAAAACTAGAGTCAGTGCGTTTAATTGTGATTTCTTCCATACAGGAAATACAACCTTACTTGACGCTCTTTCTTCAAATGAGCTGCTACCACACCAGTTAATGTTTTATTTTATCCAAGCATTTCTCACACAACAGCACAATAGAGTTCTTCACCATGGCCTTTAATCTGTCAGTCTTTATGTGCAGTTAGTGATTTTTATAGCACCTTAACACCATAGATGATTTTCCAGTAGTGAGGCAGGCTAGAAAACAGTACAGTTTTGTACCTACCATAAATATAGATGTTCGAAGATCCACATTGCTGCAGTCATAACTTATGGGTAGTCCGCTGTCCTCGGTCGGCCCGAATACCAAAGTATTAGGCTGACGTCGGTCATGGGCGCTCAAATCTGACGTCAGAGCGTCAAGGTATTAAAGCGCATGACCGACGTCATTTCCTCAGTCTTTTCTTGCCCCAGATGTCAGAAGGCCCTAAAAATAAAGGCCACAGCCAAAAATTGAATATCTCCCTAAAACCTAAAAATAAAGGCTACAGCCAAAAATTGAATAACTCCCTAAAACCATGTACAAAAAACAGCTACAACCCAAACCATACAACCACTCCAAACTACAGAGGGGAAGGAGGGAGGGTAAATTGGACTGCAGCAATGTGGATCTTCGAACATCTACATTTATGGTAGGTACAAAACTGTACTATGTTCTTCATCTCACATTGCTGCAGTCATAACTTATGGGTAGAATCCCAAAGCAGAGGTAAAGGGAGGCTGGCAAAATCATAAAGCATTGGGAGCTGCCAAAATGCCCTGTAAGACTGCAGTGGCAAATCCAGCTCTAGATTTGGAATAAAGAGGAAGATGGTAATGTTTAGAAAAAGTGTGCACTGAACTCCAAGTAGCTGCTTCCAAAATATCTTTAGTAGCCACCCCCCTTAAAAAAGCAGTGGAAGTGGCAGTAGCCCTAGTGGAGTGAGGTCTGATCCCAGCTGGAATCTCCTTACCATGATGAGAATAACAAAAGCAATACAAAGGCCAATCCACTTAGAAATAGTTTGTTTGAAACAGGTTTCCTGAGAACCCAAAGCAAAGGAAACAAACAACTGCTGAGACTGTCTGAACTCTTTAGTCTTGCTCAAATAATAACGCAACTGCCTGTGAATATCCAAAGTGTGCAAAATTTTCTCCCTTATTTTGGGATCTGCATAAAAAGTAGGCAAATGAATAGATTGGTTCAAGGCCACATTTGAAACCACTTTAGGCATAAAAGTAGGGTTAGTACGCAGAGATACCCTGTCCTTATGAAAAATTAGGAAGGGTTCAACTGCCATTAGAGCCTGTAATTCGGAAACCCTTCTAGCAGATGTAATGGCCAACAAAAAAGCAGTCTTCCAAGACAAAAACTTTAACTCAGTCGTAGCTGCAGGTTCAAAAGGAGGTAAAGTAAGTTTTTCCAACACAAAATTGAGATCCCAGGCAGGAGTAGGAGCTCTGCGCGGTGGTCTTATGTTCTTTGCCCCTCTAAGGAATTGCTTAAACAAAGGATGAGAGAATAATGGTGGGTCACAGTCATAGTGAGCAGAAATGGCTGCAGCATGAACCTTTATAGAGGAGAAAGACAAACCCTTGTCCAATAATTCTGTAAGATATTGAAGAGAAACACTCAAATCAGGCCTGGAAACATCAAAGCTCTTTGCTTTGCTCCAAATAAAAAATCTCCTCCATTTATCAGCATAAACTTTCCTTGTACTAGGCCTCCTGGCCTCCAAAATAACATTCAAAACTTGTTGAGGAAGCTGTGACCCTCCAGGTTCTAGAACAGAATATGCCAGGCTGTTAGATGCAGGGACTGAATCCTGACATTGAGGAAATGATTGCCCTCCTGAGTCAAAAGGTGCGGGATCAAAGGCAAAGGGTAAGGAGGTTCCCGTACTAAACTCCTCAGCAGAGGGTACCAGTGCTGCCGAGGCCAATCTGGAGCTATTAGAATCATGGAGGGCTTGTCTTGTCTGACCTTCAAGAGAACTTTTGGAAGTAGAGGCAGAGGCAGAAAGGCATAGACGTGAAGATTGCTCCAACTGAATGATAGAGCATCCACTTTCCAAGCTGTGGGATGAAACATCTTTGTGCAAAACTTTGGCACCTGGAAATTTAGTGGAGAAGCGAACAGATCTATGTCTGGAGTCCCCCATATCATTGTCAACTGTCGAAATACATGAGGATCCAATTTCCACTGTGGGGATCCACTATCCGTCTGCTCAAAACATCTGCTAAGGAGTTCTGTGCTCCTGGCAGAAACCTTGCTTGAAGAGTGAGTTGTAAACTGAGAGCAGTCTCCCACAAAATCATAGCTTGCCTGCAAAGAGGGTACGAATGGGTTCCCCCTTGCTTGTTGATGTACCACATGACAGTTGTGTTGTCTGTTTGAATCAACACCTGCCCTGGGAGAAGTAAATCTTTGAAAGCCATCAATGCAAACTGGACTGCTAACATTTCCTTCAAGTTGATATGTAAATGTTGAAGTCTGGCAGGCCACGTGTCTTGAACCCATTTTCCATTGAGGTGTGCTCCCCAAGCCTTGTCCGAGGCATCTGTCGTTAAAATCTGACTCGCCTCTGGTCGGGTCACAGAGAGTCCCTTGTTTAGGTGACATTCCTGAGCCCACCACAAAATTCCTTTTGAATGCAAGGTATTATCTGAATGACAGTGTCCAGATCTTGGCAGTGTTGTGTCCATACATTTTGAGATACCATTGTAGCTTCCTCATATGCAGTTTGGCATTGGGTAGCACCAGAATACAAGATGCCATGAACCCCAAGGCTTGAAGGACTGTCCTTGCAGTCAGCCTGGACCGTAGAGACAACTGATGGAAGTAAAGTGTAAGATTCTTTTGCTTGTCCGGGGTCAAAAAGGCCATCTGGGAAGCTGTATTCAGTCTCACACCCAGAAAGCACATTTCCTGAGGGGGTACTAGACTGGACTTTGTTTCGTTCACAGAATACCCTAGGCACCTTAACACTGTCATAACATACTGTAGATGGTGAAGAAGCTCGTGCTTGTCTTGAGCAAGAATCAGGCATTCGTCCAAATAAGGATAAATTTGTATTCCTCCTAACCTGAAGAAGGCTATCACTGGAGCCAGTACTTTTGTGAATACCCTGGGCGCAGTAGATAAGCCAAAGGGCAATGCAGAGAACTGATAATGTAAAGCCCCAGCCAACGCAGGAATCTCCTGCAACTGGGCCTGATAGGAACATGAAGATAAGCCTCTTTGAGATCCAGAGTTACCATCCAGTGATCTTTGCCCAACAGAGGCAGAAGTTGTTGCAACGTCAACATTTTGAATTTTGGAATGTCCAGATATGTGTTGAGGATAGATAAATCCAAGATTGGCCTCCAAGTGTTCCTTTCTTTGGTACAAGAAATAGGCGAGAGTAAAATCCTAGGCCCACTTCTGACAGAGGGACCTGCTGTATAGCCCCCATTTGAAGAAGTAAAGAAATCTGTTTGTGAGCCTCTACTCTTTGCTGAGGAGGAACGTCTGGCATGCTTTTGAAAGGAGGCAATGTGTGGAAATAAAACTTGTAGCCTCGGTCTATAATGTCCAACACCCATTTGTCCTGGGTGACTAGAAACCAATTTTGCTTGAAGAGTGCCAACTTTCCTCCCAAAGGAGCTGCCAGACAGGATGGATCTGGCAGCTGGAGTTGCAGGTCATTGGGCCTGTTTACGAAAGGACTGGCCCCTGCCCTCACCTGTAGATTGTGCTGGTGAACTCCACGGTCTAGACCTGAAAGAACTCTGAGCTCTGCCCCTACCACGTCTAGATCTACCCCTAGACTGTGAATCAGAAGAAGGGTAAGTCCAACCCTTAGCAGGCCAGTTCCTGCTAAACTTAGGGGGCTGCACCTGCAAAAAATCTTTAACAGTCTGCATAGACTTAGCCTTGTCTTCCATTTTCTTCAAGACAGACTCCACAGGAGAGCCAAACAAAACTTCAGACTGCAAAGGAGCATCTAAAATCCTAGCTTTAACATGTTCTGACAAATTCTGATCCTTAAGCCAGGCGTGCCTGCGAATAACTGAACCAGTGGCAGCCACCCTGGAAGAAGCCTGTAAAGCATCAAAACCACACTGCAAAGCATGCTTACCCACCTGATCAGAGGCATGTACCAAATCCTGTAATTCCTTACACTCTATGCCCTCTGCCAAAGCATCCACTTTAGATTTTAACTGAGAAAGGAGAAAATTCTGGTACTTCAACATATGAAACTGGCAATTCAAAGCCCTCATTGCTAAAGTGGAAGAGGTATACACTTTCTTACCCCACCTTTCCAAAGCTCTAGCATCCTTATCCATAGAAACTGGATTCTTTACAACAGAAGCCCTGACACCCTTAGGTCCCTGGCTAATAGTTTCTGGGTCAGCCCTAGGGCTCTTATACAGATATCTATGAGCCTCAGGCACTCTGTAATACCTATCTGGCTTAACTGGCGCAGGAGGCAAAGAGTCTGGATTAAGGGAAGCCTCAGAGAAAACGTCTTGAACAACATCCAAAACAGGAGGTATAGCCAAGGGCCTATGCTGTGGTAAAAACAAAAATTCCCTACGCCTCTTCCGGGAATCTGAGAAATCCTGACCTTCCCATTTAAAATGCTCCCTCATAGAATGAAGGGTTTCTGAAAAAGAAAAATCCTCTGGAGGAGAAGCAGAAGGAGTGGAATCCTCTGCGTCTGAATCAGAATAAGGAGGAAAATCCTGAATGTCTTCAGCCGAAGACTCTGAGTAATCTGAAGCCTGCTCCAAACATTCCATTTCTGGCTCCACCCGAGGCCTCTTGTCAGGAGGGGGCATAGAACCCCTGATTAAAGTAATTAAATCTTCTGCCATTTTAAGCATGTGTGTTTTAGGCACAGAACCTGCAGAACTAAGACTGACACCTGTGGTAGGCAAACCAGGCCTGCCTTTGGAAGGTACCTTAGAGACAGAAGGAGAAGGCCTAACCACCTTAGGCAAAGAAGGAAGAACAGCAACTTGAGAGGCCCCCTCAGCCTGACCTGACTCCTGAGAGGCCACATCTTGCAAAATCAACGTCTCCCCCTGAGACTCAGTTGAAACCTCGGCCGGATCAATCGAATCCACCATAGTGTCTAAAGAACCGGCGTCTGGAACGGACGAGTCATCCTGCTTGGACTTTAAAGATTTATCTTTGCGTTTCTTCGCGGTAGCGGGCGTCGGAGGATCCGACGGCATATTGTAATTACACCGCCATCAATACAAGCCTAGCACAATCTAGCCTACGTTTAATGGTGCGCTTATTAAATCTAGCACAAAAGCGACACCCGACAACGTCGTGCTCAGGTCCCAAACAAGGAATACAAAGAGAGTGATAATCCCTATGCGGTGTCTGTTTCCCACAAGAAATACAATTATTCACTTTTTCTGACATCCGGAATTAACTGAGGCAAGAAAAAACAAAAATATTCCCCAACGGGGTACTTAGCCCAACTTGGTTTCGGTCTGAAACTCAGAATACGAAAATTTCAGAACGCCGAATTGCACTTGCAAACGCTGCTTCTGCTTCGGACCATGCGGCAAAAAAGACTGAGGAAATGACGTCGGTCATGCGCTTTAATACCTTGACGCTCTGACGTCAGATTTGAGCGCCCATGACGACGTCAGCCTAATACTTTGGTATTCGGGCCGACCGAGGACAGCGGACTACCCATAAGTTATGACTGCAGCAATGTGAGATGAAGAACATCAACAATGAATAAGGTTAGATCCATTGTTCACGCACCAGAATATTACCATTTCCGAAAGTTTTTGATCATTTGTTGCTCCAATCAGGCCTGTTGTATTCCCTCAGTTAAGCTGTTACAGTTTCAGCCCATACTTTTGCAGACATTAGTCAACATTCACCTTTAGGAGCATTTCTGAATGTGTTTTACGTATCAGACCACTGTAGCTTTTACTGTTTTGTCTGTATGAAGTCTGAAGTAAAAGACAATGAAATTTATTACAAAAAGATGGTTGGAGAGGGCTAGGTGAAAGTATATTTATTTGACCTGAGTAGGTGCTTAAAAATTGTGTGTGTGTGTGTGTGTGTGTGTGTGTGTGTGTGTGTGTGTGTGTGTGTGTGTGTGTGCGCGTCCGTGGGCACAGAATTCTATGTAAGTTTGTGATGGTGATGATCTGTCTGTTGCTGACACTGAGTTAATACCAATGTTAACCGATCTGCTGTTTTTCAGGGGAGAGTGTGCCAGTTACCAAAACTAACCTTCCAAATCCAGCTTGGGCTGCAAATGGATTGATCCAGCAGGAGGAGGTTTACAGCCCAGAAGAACACAAGCGTCATACCTTGTTCTGTGGCACAACTGTTATCCAGACACGCTTCTACAGTGGAGAGCCAGTCAAAGCTGTTGTGATCAGGACAGGTAAACATTAAATGTGGAAAAGTTTTATATTATATTTTTTGCTAGCCACCACACCAGCAGTAATTTTTAGTTGCTTCTCTGATACAGACCTTTTTTCTCATCGCTTTTATTTGAGCAGTTTTTACGTGACAAGAAGTCTCTACCAGCCTTCCTCAGTACCTTTACAATTAGAAGCTTCTTTTTCTGTAGCAGTGTACATTTGATCAGGAAACATCCTTTATTTTCACCTGTGGAATATTTTATACAATTTTTTAACTGATCTGAATCGTTCATTTGTCTGATATTGAGAGAGATTGTGTTGGAAGGGCATTCTTTGTAGAAAATTATTTGTGTCTGCTGTTTATTTGCTGTGTTTATTTTGTTATGAAATCTGTGATTTTAATCTCAGTGGCACCCTGCTTGGGTTAACCTTCAACCCATTCTGTTTTATTCACTGCAGGGTTTTCAACATCTAAAGGACAACTGGTTAATTCCATCCTTTACCCAAAGCCAACCGAATTCAAGCTGTATCGTGATGCATACCGCTTCTTGCTGTGTTTGGTGGGAGTAGCAGGAATTGGCATGCTTTACTCCATTATCATCAGCACACAGGAGGGGGTAAGTTCATCTTCTAGTGCATCTGCAGTAGCATGTTATCTGGCAGGTCCGGCACTTCGAATACATATAATTGCTGTGGGATGCTTCATTTCTGGAGATGCCACAGGACCTTCTACTTTGCCTGCACGAGTATACCGTGGGCGTATGTTATCAGGAATAGGGTGAATGGAGTTACACATTTTCTCATAAATAGAGATGTATTCAGAACTCTGCAGTTTTTCTAATCAGATTGCTTCTCACAGTAGGTAGAGTCTTTGCAAAAGTGCTGGGCTACGTCTAGGTTTAACAAGTATTAGCAGATCATAAGGGTTGTGGCACTGTGAAGTGCAAAACACAGAAAGTTAATTTACAGCTCTGTTTTATTAACATACAGTCATGTATTTAGAAAACAATGTATGTGAAAATCCTCAAGATTTATTTGTACTGAAAAAAAATCTAGAGTCCCTGAAAAAGCTACTGGGAGAAATCACTGAAGTTCATTAAATGGACATTACTGTTAGATCTGGGAAATTTGCCATCATTATTTGACAAATGTTAAGAATCCTGTGGCATTTACATAGTTATATCCAGATTGTACAAACTGTCTTTCTGCAGCCATCTATCTCATCAGCAATCTCTTCAGGAGCTACTCAACACAAAGGCATTACAAAATTTATCTAAGGTTGGGGGCTGACTTAGTTGTTAAGGTGCTTAATTACACAGAATTTCTATAATGGTCATGATGTTTACCTATGAACCTTATAGACACAAATTACAGGGTTAGATTGACACTTTGGGAAGCAGGGCTTGGAT
Organism: Protopterus annectens; assembly: GCF_019279795.1. NCBI lineage: Eukaryota > Metazoa > Chordata > Ceratodontiformes > Protopteridae > Protopterus > Protopterus annectens. The sequence continues at coordinate 806,590,305 of NC_056739.1, forward strand.
TAAAAAGGCCCCAATGAGGTTGTTGTTGTTATCACCTGTGAACCTATAATGTGAGGAGTATGCCAGCACTTTCATATGTACATCTCTGAACATTAACAAACACATATGCACTTTAGCTATGATATCTTCACTAATGATATTTGGAGGCTGATGAAAGTGCATGTGAACCACGCAACCCATATATGTATATCCTAGAAAGGGCAGTGACTGCATATTCCTGACCATTTAGGTATGACCAAAACAATGCAGGAAGTAGTTAATAAAAGTGTTGAAGCTATGAGGTATGCAATGGAGTATAAGAAAATGTTGTGAAAGAATAATTACTTATATTGATTTATTTGTATTTGTTCCAGGAGCCTGCTAGTCGCATTATTGTGGAAACTTTGGACATAATCACAATAAGTGTACCTCCAGCTCTGCCTGCAGCAATGACTGCAGGTATTGTCTATGCACAGCAGCGCTTAAAAAAGAAGGGTATTTTCTCCATTAGTCCACAACGGATCAATATATGTGGACAACTGAACCTTATTTGCTTTGACAAGGTAATTGTCTGCATTTGTGTACTCTTAAGCACATATACAGTGAGATGCTGACAAAAATATACAGGCATATACTTGAACAGTTGCAACAATTTTGCACTAAATTGCTAAGGAGAAATTGATCTCATAACAGAATGCTCCAAGACCACCTTTAGGTTATCATTAATGTGCAGTTTTTGTTTGAGAACTACCTTTTCACTTTTGCTTGCTTGTCTACATTTTTGTGAAGGGAAAGCACTGTTTTTTTATCTAAAGTTTGGATGTTTACTTCAAGAACTGATTTTTTTTTGTTTTTGGGATTGTTTATAGACAGGGACACTAACAGAGGATGGCCTGGACATGTGGGGCTTCCTTCGCTGTCATATTGGCAGGTAAGGGTAATTACAAATACTAAATTATTTACTGTATTTTTAATGAGCTTATCGCCCTTTTTGCCTGCCAGCCATCAAACCATGAGTTCAGCATTGCCCATTTGTTCCCCTTTTCTACCCCATCCAGTCCGCATCTCACATCACACCACAGTAAGACCCCATTCCTCTAGAGGAGGTTTGCTTCATTAGACCATATGAATAACATGAGAAGAGCATGCCCTGGATGGCTGTCATCCTGGCAGCTATGAAGGGTGTTTTTGTCCCTCCGATCACATGGTCCCCTGCTTTACTTAGTAGCCTGGGAATGTGGCTTCACCACTGTTCCATAGACAGATGGTATTTGCATTTAAAGATGGTCTGTGATTGTATGCAGGTTAATGAGCATTGACTGCACTGGGGCTATCAGAAGCCAAGTCTTTTGCTGACTCTGGAGGGGTGTTATTTTTTTTATAGTCCTAGACCCACTCCATTGGAAGCTAATGTGGACAGATAACCATGACAACCTACCCCCTTGGAAGCTGATATGGGCAGGCATATCATTGTGATGACCTACAGCACCTTTCCCTCACTTGTGCATGGTCATATTCATGTGCCAGTGAATGTTGTCCTGTAATGCCTTCATAGCACCAGGCCCATATCCCTAATCCTCTCTGCTTTTCCAGAAAATTTCAACTTACTTGGTAACAAAAGCTTTAGACCAAGCTGTCATTCATTCCCCCAGATAGCTTTTCACTCTTATCCTCCCCTGCTGGCTCATTCAGATGTTAGGTCAGGGTAATAAGGGTGGCAGTCAGGGCTTTATCCCTGTTACAGCATTTCATACTTGTAGTTCATTTGAAGAGTTAGCGCTATGTCTGACATCTTAGCTATCTTCTTCCCTCGAGAATGATAGACCTAGGCTTCATATCTGAGCACTTCTAAAATACTGGTATTATTCATTTTCAAAGCTTCATAGGTAGGTACTAGGCTATTGGCCCTAGGGCCTATATACGCCTAGCCAAAAAGGTACCCTGGCTTTTGCCACCCAAGAAAATTATTTTCCTGTCGAGCAGAGCCACAGAAGTGATCCCCGGCGTGAATTTCCTATTTCCCATCCAATCATCAAGATTTTTCTTGAAGCGTGCTAATGAGGAGCTCTGTTTGACATAGATAGGTAGGCTGTTCCAGAGTATGGCAAGTCTCTGGGACAGGAATCTATCCCTCCAGCATGTTCTGTTTATTGTGGTGACAAGGTTTAGGTCCCTACAGCATGTAGTTCGGAGGGATTGGGATTTCTTTAAGTGGAGCATATCCAATAGCTCTGGGTTTGGCATAGCTTTGTATGTTAGGCAGAGATCGCCTCTGAGTAGGCGATATGCGACAGAGTAAAGCTGGAGTTTTTTTAGATAGTCTGCGTAGGTTATCTGTTTGAGGCCAGTAATCCTGTTTGTGAGGTATTTCTGTGCCCTCTCCAGTTGTTGTAGATGTCTTGTGAGGTACATACCAAAAGGAGCACTGTACTCTCTAATGGGCCTAATGAGTGATGAGTAGAGGGGAACAATGACCTCTTTTTTTTTCTGGATGAGAAACCTTTTGTGATGAGGTGTGCCAAGTAGAAGGATTTCCTGACCACTGTGGCGATGTGATTATCAAAGGAGAGACTACTGTCCTGTTTAAAAGCCAGTAGAATACAGTATTTATATTAGCATGTATTTTCTCATGAACCAAAATCTGTAACTGTATGATGGTACTTGGTGGCTGTAATTCTTACTGTTTTCTCATCATTTTGCAAGTTTTATAAAGGGCGAAACAGCAGTTGCGAGGCAAATTCAAAGCCATATCTGAAACTCAGAGACTGAACGACAAGGTGCATGCTGTGTCCAGTCCACATATTTGCATTTCTCTTTTTTTTCCTATTAAATTTATTAAGGTGTTTTATCACAAAATACCATAGCAATAGTGGAATACATAATTCACATAAATGCAAACAATATAAAATAACAAGTAATAGGTAATGATTCAGTAATGGATTTAAATGAGTGGAATTGGTCATAAGCCTAAGCTTGCACTTTTTCTTTTCTTTGCATACTATTTTCTTATTTACTTTTCCAGTAATCACAGACACATGGATATAATTTAATCCACTGGACACATGTCCTTCCAGGGGCAGCCCAGGAATATTGTCTAGTGAAGTGACTTAGTCAGAGTCACCCAGTTGACCATTGAAGGGTGGGGGAATCAAACCCTGCAGTACAGGAAGCATCTCATCAACAGCGCTCAGCCTTACTCATTTTCACTAAGTGCCAGACAGACTTTTGCAACAAAACACAGTATATTTCACATTAGTGTGACTGGGAAAAAAAGTAAAAGAAAAAAGTTAAACTGAAAGTGTATTCATAGTTAAACATTTAACATTAAACTTGTAGACTTCATGCTGTGCAGTTTATTCACAGTAAAAGAGTAAATACACTGTCAGGAAACAAGGAAATCAAGGATTGTACCCAAAGAACATGTCGCATATTACGATTTATAGGTTCATAGGTAGGTACTAGACTATCTGCCCGAGGGCTTTTATATGCCTAGCCAGAGTGTCAGCTTTCGCCGCCCCATTGATTAATTAACTGAGCCTCTGTCAAGAAGAGCCAGTGAAGTGATCCCAGGGATGTATTTTCTGTTACCCATCCACTCGCCAAGGTCTCTCTTGAAGAGTATTAGTGAGGGGCTCTGCCTAATGTAGTTAGGAATTTTGTTCCAAAGCAGGGGGAGTCTCTGTGACAGGAATCTATCCCTCTAGCATGTTCTATTTATTGTTGTGGCGAGGTTTCGCTCACTAGAGCGAGTGGCTCACAGTGGCTTGGATTTCTTTAGGTGGAGCATGTCCATCAATTCTGAGGCAGAGATCACCTCTGTGTAAGCGATATGCCACCGAGTACAGCTGGAGTTTTTCCAGTTGGGCTGCATTGGACATATGTTTGAGACCAGTAATCCTCTTGGTGAGGTCTTTTTGTGGTCTTTCCAGCTGTTGGAAGTGTCTTGTGAGGTACATCCCAAATGGGGCATTGTAGTTGTATGATGGGTCTGATGAGTGATGAGTAGAGGGGCACTATAACCTCTTTATTTCTAGATGCGAACCCTTTAGTAATTAGATGGGCTACATAGAAGGATTTCCTAACTACTTTGGCAATATGATTGTCAAAGGAAAGATTACTGTCTACCTGGGTCCCCAGATCTCTTATTACCTCTTCTAAATTAAGGGGGCTGCCACCTATGTGGTAATTCATGAGTGTTTTGCTTTTCCCAAACGGGACGACTATGCATTTTTTTGCATTTAGCTGGAGACCATGACTTTGACACCAGATGTCCGTCTCAGTAAGGCCCTTTTGGAAAATGTCCGTGTCAGCCGGAGAGTGAGAAGTATATGCCGAACAGTAGGGGTCCCAGGACCGAGCCTTGTGGGGCCACTTGTGACTGGTTTAGAGTTGGACCTGGAGCCCACTATTCTTACCGTGTGAGTTCTGTCTGTAAGCCAGTTGGCAACCCATCTTGTGACGTAGTGGTTTATGTTCAAGCTGGTGAGTTTTTCTATAATTCCCGATTTGGGGAATGGTGTCAAAAGCCTTGGCGAGGTCAAGGTAAGCTGTGTGAATTACCTTCCCCTCATCTCTGGCCTTGGTGACTGTCTCGAAGAAGTCAACCAGGTTTAGTAGGCATGATCTGCCCTTAAAGCCGAACTGGGTCGGGTCAAGTGTTTGGAGGTTCCCAATGTCTTTGTTAATGAGTTCCATGATGATGCGCTCCATAGCCTTGCTGACCAGGCTAGTCAGGCTTATGGGGCGATAGTTACCATTGTGGCCCCCTCCTTTGTGGAGTGGAATAACCGTTGCTGTGCTCCATTCTGTGGGTACGTAGCCTGTGGAGAGGCTGAGGTTGAACAGTGTGTTTAGGTGGGGGGTTAGTTCATTCTGTAGTTCGTGCAAGACACAGCATGGGACATCATCTGGCCCCATTGATGCTGTGCTTCTGGCTTTTGAAAGGGCTGTTTTCACCTGTGCGTCTGTGATTTCCGGGACACTACACTTTTCCGGTATTGTTGTGGGCTCTTTTGGGGGTGAGAGAGGGGTGTGGTTTGCACTGAATCTATCTGCCAGGATGTTGGCAATATCAGTGGGTTCAGTATATTTTTGTGCTATTCTGCACTAGCTCAGAGCATATCTGCGAGTTGCCACTTAGATTCTTGACGTAGCTAAAGAAGGCTGTGTGGTTATCTTTTGAATCCTTGGCTATTTTTCTTTCGAAGTTAGCCTTGGAGGATTTTATGAGGGACCTTAGTTTCTTACTGATACTGATCAGGGATGTTTTTCCTTCTTTGGGTTTGCTTTTTGTCTGAACTAGTTTCCTCCTTCTATTATATAGCCTGTTTATGGCAGGGGTCCACCAGACTGGTTTCCTTCTCTTAGGGGAGTGAGTCTTGGTTTTGCTAGGGATGGCACGATCCATGCATCCTTGTAGGTGCTCATAGAGTGCATTTGTAAAGGTTCCTGCATCTTGGACACTTATCCTTTAGCGTGGGGGCTGTGAAACTTACCACCTCTGTCTTAAGTAAGGTGAAGTTTGCTATAGAAAAGTTTTTCACTGTGGTTTCCTTGGTTGGAGGTTGTGATGTGGTGTGGACATCCAGAGTGATTAGTTTATGGGTCTGATCTAACCAGTGACGGGTTGACCTCTGGTGTGGAACACCTGTCGCCCATGTTGGTGATGACCAGGTCCAATATGTTTTCACCTCTGGTAGGGGAGTTTACCAGCTGATCCAGGGCATTTGAGTTGATAAATTCCAGGAAGCGCTGGACCTGGGAGTTTGTACTTGAGTAGTTTTCCCATTTAACGGTAGGGTAATTGAAATCGCCCAATATCAGGGTGTTCGGTAGGACCTTCATGTTTTCCAGTGTCTCCAGAAAGACGGAGTGATGGTCCTGGGTCATGGAGAGTGATCTGTAGCAGGCCACAATTTGCATTGCAGATTTGCCTGATGTTAGTTGCACATGGATGATCTCAGAGGTATCATGCTGTGCCACTAACCTGGAGGTGTAGGTATCCTTGATGAATATGGATACACCCCCTCCTTTTGTGTTTTGGTCCATGTTCTCTGGCCGAAATGTGTGGTATGAGTTGTAGCCCAGTAGTGCTGGGGTGCTGTGTGGAGCCTTGAACCAGGTTTCAGTTACTGCACAGATGTCAACGTTCTCCATACTGAGGAGTGCTTCGAGCGCGTGCATTTTGAGATTTAAACTCCTGGCATTGAGTAGCATAACCCTCATTTTTTAATTTGTGCTGTTTACGGAGGTGGGTTTGACTTTTCAGCCTTGCCTAAAAAAGGCACTATGGGGGCAGCAAGAGCCTTGGCCAGTATTCGAAAGCCTAGGGGTGACAGGTGCAAGCCGTCTCTTGTGAAGCAACGAGGCCTGTCGAGCATGTCGTCCCAGGCTGACAGACACTGGATCCCCTTTGAATGACACCAGAAGCTTAGCCAATTGTTGAAATTGATAATTTTTTTCTTTATACTGCGGTATCATTCTTGGTGAGGGCAGGATGCTACTCAGGGTCATACCCGCCTGGGCTACATGATCAGAGAGCTCTTCCATGTCTCTTTTCATGTAGTCCAAGGAGGTACGTCTCAGGTCATTCACATCAACATGAACAATGACATAGTCATATTTGTACTTGTTCTGGAGTGACCTGAGTGCTTGTGTTATGTGGCGGATTCTGTCTTCCGACAGGCAGCTAACAGTAACCTTCTCCTTGTCCAGCCTAGTGAGTGGGATGTCAGTGTGCCTGACTATAGAGTCGCCTATTTACTAGTGTGTTAGGTATGTTATTTCGCCTTAAGGGCTGTGATGGTGCGGCACACTGATTTTGTGTTTTATGTGTTGTCTGGTTTGTAACTGGAGGTGCAGGGTTTTTGGGCGTCTGCTTTGGAGGTCTGTGATGCTTTTGCAGGTTTTTATTTAGAGCCTTGGAGTATGATTTTGTGTATTTATGTGTATTTTTTGCCAGTGCTGGTTTAGTACGTCTCTGAGGCTGGAGGTGTGGTGCAAGTGTTAACCTTCTCCTCATGACTGCCTGTTCCAATCGTGGGTGGAGAGAGCTTAGCCTTCAGTTTAGCTATATAATTGCATCTCTCGCATATGTTAATGTTTTGTGGTAGGAGGAGAGGGTTGTCTGTGTACATGAGGCAGTTGTAACATTGCCTCAGGATACCCAGGTTCACCAGCTGGACTGGAGAGTACACCTGAAATTGCCCTTTGGTCATGCCTGAATAGTAGGGTGAGCTGCTTAGTAGTTTGGTTGGTGAGGGGTGAATAATGAGCCTTGCCCTGCTGGGCAGTCAAATGTCGGGGTGTATTAGTGCTTGCTATTAGGTTTGAGCAAGTGCTGGACTGTAGGATGCTTTTTAAGTGCTTAGGTTGAGAGTTAGACTACTTTCAAGGGAAAAAACTGAAGAGGAGACTTGGTGTTTATTCCTTCCTTTACACAGTAACTACTCTAGGATGCAGGAACAAAGTGTTTAAATTGCTTACAGCCACTTTTAGGACTGTATACCTCTGATATCTATACCTCAGATGTCTGCTTGAGATCAGGTGAGCAAATTCATAAGTAATGCCCCATAAATGCATCTTGGTATGCTGCAGTCAGAACGTACAGTGCAGCCGTCTCAGCATCGTAGCTCAAGAATCAGAGACAAAGATCCAGAGTTGGGAAATAGGGCCAGGAACACTCTGTGTATATTCACCTATAGTAGTACAGACAGCAAGGCTGTATAAATGTGTGTGTGTGTGTGTATGTATGTATATGTATATATATATATATATATATATATATATATATATATATATATATATATATATATATATATATATATATATAGATAGATATATAGATAGATATATATAGATATATAGATATAGATATATATATATATATATATATATATTTATGCTATTTCTTGCCCTCACTTTGTGTATACTTTATAACTATATATATGCCCCAATTCCTTTGTACACTGTTGTCACCACCATTTCCCCTGCACTCGATCATGAACAAGGTGTGCTTTTTCCATCATACTGTTTGCACTACCATTCAACACTGTTTTGTTTCCCCACTTAATGTATTTTTGTGTATATTACTTTGCCCTAGTTGTCAGTTTTCCTTCACTTTGTACTGTCATAAATTCTCCTACCAGCTGTTTTTTAGTAAATTTGAGAGTTAACATTGCTTCACTGTCCAATGTCTCTCTGTCACTGTAATATCTTTGCAGTGTTATCTTTTGTCAGTGTAATAGCTAGTTAAACAACTGTTGTATTGGCTTCCACAGGTCTGTTCTTTATTATAATCCACTCATCCTGCCATCATCCTTGAATCAATGTAAAGTTAATTTTATTGCCAACAGGCAGTTTTTCTCTCTTTTTTAATTAATACTTTTGGGGAGCTGCAGCCTTAAGTTAGCCTTCATTTGGAGCTGCCTGTGCACGTAGCCATAGCTGGCACTTCTACCACCCCAGAACCATTTCCTGATGTAACTTTCCTCCCCTTCAGCTTCCGCTGTACATGTGAAGAGAGGAAGAAAAAAAAAAGATTTTGGCCATTTTTAAACAGTGTGTGTTTCTTTTGGCTTTTCCCGGTTAGGGGTCGCCACAGTGTAACTCCGTTCCGCTAATGATTGGCAGTAGAGTTTTACGTGCTAGTAAGCCAATACTGGATTGCTGCACCTTAACATGCACATGCAGGGACAGAAAAAAAGAAGCCAGGAACTGCGCTTCTAGATTGCTGACCGTAACACTTTGCAACTGGGGTTGCTTCGCCCCCAACCCTTACTACGTTTCTACCTGTCTATTATTCATGATTATTTATGTATTATTAATTTTTTAAGGTCTGTACAATTATAATGTGATCCTAATTTTGTGTACTTTGCAAGTTGTTCACTTTGTTACTAAGCACTTGTAAATTTTCTTTTGTAAATTGCAATAGTTTGAATCAGTTTAATGTGTGTGAATCTTGAAATATATGCAGCACCTATAAGGAAATGAGAGAAATGTGTACAGATTAGGTGTATATAATTAATTATAACATTCTTGTCCATTTGTGTTGAGTATATACTGTGTAATTTTGTAATTTCTTTGGCCCGGGTTGTGTATAAAAAGGATCCTTTGGATCAGTACACCTACCTGATTGACAAAATCAAATAAATAAGTAAATAAATGAGTGAGTGAGCAAGCGTGTCATTAAGTACTCCTGTATGTATGTTCCCATTGAAGACATTCTATAACTGTCATTTAAACTGAGACTTGCATCCAACAGGTTCCTTTCTCTGGAGACAAATGTGCAAGCTGAACACCTTATGCGAACGCCCTTTGTTGCTGCCATGGCATCTTGCCATTCCCTCACTAAAATTGAAGGGAAGACATCAGGAGACCCACTGGATCTGAAAATGTATGAAGCGACTGGATGGGTATGGAATGGTATCATTATGATTTTTTTTTTGGTGGGGGGTTAAGGGACATGAAAACTGATGGCAGACAAGGAGGAAAAAATAAAGCTTTCTTTCTTTCATTCATTCTTTTGGAGCACCTCTCTCCTAATTGTACTGATGTACACGTTGCCTGCTGGGCTGCCTGTAGTTTAATTTTTTTGCTGATATAAATTTAATGCTACAGCCCATACAAACTAATGCTGGCTAGCTTACCAGTGTCATTGTGTCTCTGTGAGTGGTGTCTCTTATGTTGGAGCATTTGCACTGCGATCTGACAACTTTGTCCGGCTGTCCTATTGGAGCACCTGTCCTGCTATCTGACAGCAGAGTCTGGCACTCATGTTGGAGCACCTGCACTGCTGTCTGGCAGCTATGTCTGTCTCAAAAACATTATGCTAATTCTGTATAAAGGCTGAGGTACTTTTCTTTGACAGCTGTTATAACATCAATTCTGCAGCTTTTGATTTAGTATCCTTGAGTTTAAAATGGTGATGCAATAATAGATATTGTCATTCCTGTTTTTATTTATTTATTTTTTTTTATTGAATAAAAATGTAGCTCGATATATAGCATCTACTTTTGAAACTGCTGGGCTTGTAACCCAGGTGTTAGAACCTCAACGTACTTTAAAATTTTCCAGGCAGCTGACTCCATTCTCCTATAATGCAACATTTCTTCTGCTTGTTCACGTCTTTTCCCCTGCAAATTTCTTTAACTGATGCTGAAAATGCTTTATGCTACTTTTATGAATTGACAAGGATGTCAAGCTGAAAAATTGTTCCTTTGTTAAACTAGGCTGTCCTTTAGACAGTATGTTTTCACTTCTTTTTTGTCAGTATTTTAGTTAGACCCCAAGTTCATTTTCCTTCATTATGGTAAGTTGATACTGCCTGCTGACAGGCACACTAAATGTTTAATTTTCCTATGCTTGCCTGGCTTGCAAATGTATCTTGAAAGATTTGTTTCAGATTCAACAACACAAGTGTATTAAGTATTAAAAATGTTTTCCATGTCTCAGAAATTGCTCAAGTTGTAGAAACAGCCTTGTGATCTTATAAGTTTAAAGCAGGTGTGTCGTCTGATCCTTATTTAGGTGAATCAGTTTCTCCTTCTTCAGCCAGTCAACACAGATTGGACAAGTGTAAAGTCAGGAGTGAAGAAGCTGCCACATATTTTAATCTTTCATGAACGAGCTCTTACTATCTGACTGTTGGCTCCTCATGTTCATTTAAAAGAATCAGTGTAAAGAAAGCTGAATGTGCTGCGGTAGCATTGTCGCCTCACAGTAAGACGTTGTCCCGTTCGATTCTCAGCTAGAGCGTCTTCTGTGTGGAGACATGCGTGAATGGGCATACCTTCGTTGAAGGTTGTGCGTCAGGACTGGCAACTCGGCACGTAAAAATCCACTGCCAATCATTAGTGGACCGGAGTTCCGCTGTGGTGACCCCTAACCGGGAAAAGCCAAAAGACACAACAAGTGTAAAGAAAGCTGAATAATGCAGTATAGAAGATAAAGTGATGGCATCCTACCCCCACTATTGATGTCTTATCTGTAAGTGTTGAATGTGGATTCTCTGTCTCTGGCTTGTTGCGCCTTTTCTCTTCCATTGAGAATGTTTGTAGATGTGCAGTCAACAGAGTACGGTCATTTGACTCTGGCCTAAAGATTAGATACAAAGTCTCTCACTCTGTCTCTCAGGGATGTACACCTTTTCCTCAGTTTTGAAGATTGCAGGACTCAGTCCTTCTAATGTCTTCCACTGGGGTTTGGCCTCTCCAGCATTAATCTACCTGAGACCCAAGCTCACACTTCAGATTCTTCATCACATCGATGCCTCCCCTACACCACCACCATCATCTCCATCCCCATTAGGTTCATCCTTCATCTTTCCTTAGGGTTGACAGATTCATAATTCTCGCTGCCTCCTGAGCTTGAGTCACCTGAGTCAGAGATGCTTAGGACTTGCTTCACTAAGATGAGAAATTTAGGGCCAAATTTAGATTAAATCACTGGGGATGTTGGTAAGGAAATTAGGCATGCTTATCCTTCATCTTCTCTGGAGATCCCAAGATTAGGAAGATTCTCTGGCTATCCCAGGAGAGTGGAAGTTGTTTGCTATACTCACAGATATCTCCACTAAGGTTGCATTCTGCAAAATTTACCTCAGTTTCTTGGGAACTTAAGCCACAGGAAGTTAGAGTGTATTAAGCCACAGGAAGGTAGAGTGTATCTTCTCCGTATAAATGAATATTTCCTTTTTGGAAAAACCTGCACACTGCCTGCAGGAGGAGCCCTACTTGTCAGGGTTTTGCACTTCATTTTTGTGATATTAAATCCACTACACGAGCTCACTTCAGAAAACATGTTATCTGATGTTGTTAATCTTCATTCCATTCATCACTGATGGGTTTTGGTTCCATCCTCAGAATTGAGTCGGCCGTATACCAAGCTCGCGCCAGTCAAAAACTCTCGGGCTAAGCTTTTACCCATAATCCCATTTCTCTGTTACCTCAGATCTCGTTTGCCTCATAGCCGTAAAGCTGCTTTCAAGCCAGCTCTCAGCTAAGTCTTTGATATTTTAATATTTTGATATTTCTGAATAGATGAGTGTTTTTCAGAAAGTGTGTTACTTTATTCCACCCTATATTTTCGTTTACCTGATTATCGCTAAGTCTCTTACCTGCTTTTCCTGTCAGCTATCTGTTGGTAATCTTTGTACTATCGCTGGTACACTGTCTTCTTTCTACCCACAGTGGTAATCTTCCTATACCATTGTTGGTATTTTTCTTCTGTGTTTCTAACTAAGTTGTGGTTGTGATACTGTTTTCGTTGTAATCTGGTTTTCTCTGGTACTGTATTATTTTTGTTGGTGTGACATGTCTGAAAAAAGGGCACTTCAGGCTTCAACCAATGTCTGAAGTGTGAGAGAAAAATGGCACTCGTGATGACTGTGTTTATTGTTTGGGAGTGCCTCATCTGTCTGTATAACAGGATTGCTCTGTTTGTCAGGGTTTTAGTTCTTGTACCTTGAATGAGCATAAGAACAAACTGATTTTAAAGGGCCTTCTTAAATCTCCCTTTTCAGAGGCTCTCTCTGTGTCAGAGGGTTCACTCCCTCCTAGAAAAGAGAGAGAGGCCACATTCCGTTCCCTCCTCACCCTCTGGTGAGAAGAAAAGACCACCTAAACCAAAACTTCAAAAATTTCTTCTCCGGAACAGAAGTCTTCATCTATGGCCCTGATTTCGGTACCATCTGTCAGTTGCGTCGGCGCCAACTTTGTCTGCACCGACAATGTCTATGGCACCGACTATGGCTGAAACTAAGATTTTTTAGCTCAGCCCCAATTACGACTCTGAGTCTTTTCATGGTTCCAGTAGCTCAGATGGACACTACCGCCCCTATCGTCTCAAAAATGGAGACAGTGCTGCTATTAGACATGCAAGCATGGACCCGATATTCCCTGTCTGTGGACCCCTTCTTGGGACAGGCTTATAGTCCCTTCTTAGAGTGTTCAGAGTCCCCTTCAAGAATATCCACTAGATCCATAAAGCCTCTCTGAACTCGATGTGGTGCGCCTTGTGGTCCAGCTGCTGACAGCCAGGGGGATCCCTTCTGATTCAAAAACCCAATCCTTTCTAGGACTTGAGATTTCTGCTTCACGGACTTCATATTACTGACCTCCTTCATCCTCCTTGCAGGTTTTGAAGCCCTCTGCACCGACACCCCTCTCGGCACCCTTGGCTTCGGTGCCGATAGTGGATCTCACATTGACCCTGGAGCTGACCCTTTGGCCTTCGGTTCCATTGGAACCAGGTCTTCCTCAGTCTGGGGATTGGACTACAGGCTGCTTGGTTCCGAGTTCATTGCCAACCCTTTTTACTGTGCCATCCACGGTGCGAGGAGCCCTGTTGGTACCAATCCAGCTTGAAGCTCCATTCCTGGGAGCGGGCTCAACGGAGCGGGATGTGACCCTGGTTCTGAGGTTGTCTTTCTTGGTTCCAGGCTCCCATCCCTTTTCGGGCGGCCCTGCCTTCCAGGCGCTGGAGAGGGCTGTTGCCTCTGTCGGCAAGTCTTAGGCGTCGGAACCTCCATGTCCCCCCCCCCTGAGCTGCAGCAGCTTCCAACCACTTTCTGATAGCAGCGCATATCCCAGGGAGTTCCACCGTGATCACAGACAAATTGAGCAGATGCATTCTCCTGCCTCACAAGTGGTCCTTCATCCCCAACCTAGTGGCAAAGATTTTCAGCTATTGGGGCAAGCCTTGCTGTGACCTATTTGCCTCTCCATACAATCACAAATGCAGCAACTACTTTGCCTAATTCCCCCACAGGGGGAGTCCCCGAGGGACACTCTTATCCACGATTGGTCCACAAGACTACTTTATGCTTATCCTCCCATTCCTCTGATTCCTCTAGTTCTGAAGAAAGCTCTTCGGTTGAAAAGCAAAATGATCCTCATAGCATCATATTGGCCTCGACAGGTATGTTTCCCCTTTCTCTGGCCTCATCTGCTTTGCAGATCGTGGACCTTGGATCCAACTCCAGATTTCTCACCCCCAAGGGTTGAGCCACCCAAACTTCACCAGTCTCAGCTCACAGCTTGGCTTCTCCACTCCCGATGATCACCAGGCATTGTAATCCTGCCTCTCCAGTATGTGACTTTATTCTGGCTTCACATAAGCCATTCACCAGAAAACTTTATGCTACCAAATGGAAAAGATTTTCTATTTTGTCTAGACAGAAAACTAGAACCATTTTCTGTACCGATCTCTGCTGTACTCCAGTACTTATCTAACCTTTTTGACGAGGGTTCCGCAGCATCTGCTTGAGTTCATTTACCTGCCGTTTTGAATTTTCATACTGGTTTTGGTGACTCCTCTTTAATTTATCATTGTCTGAGCAAAACCTTTTTGAAAGGAGTCTATCATTCCAGACCTCCAATTAAGCAGCCGACAGAACCCTGGAGTCTCACACTTGTCTTACAGTCTTTGACACGATCCCAGGATTAGGAAGATTCTCTGGCTATCCCAGGAGAGTGGAAGTTGTTTGCTATTCTTGCAGATATCTCCACTAAGGTTGCAGAGCTGTCAGCTGTTCCTTTCTTTGGTGGTCATTCTGCAAAATTCACCTCCATTTCTTGAGAACTTAAGACACAGGAAGGTAGACTGTATCTTCTCCCTATAAAGGAATATTTCCTTTTTGGAAAAAACCTGCATACTGCCTGAAGAAGGAGCCCTACTTGTCAGGGTTTTGCATTTCATTTTTCTGATATGAAGTCCACTACACGAGCCCACTTCAGAAAACATGTTTACATCTTACAATGTGGTCTTAGAGCTTGTGTGTGTTATATTCTCATCAAGATGTAAATAGATGAAAAACATTTTTTCTGAAGGGTCCTTGATGGACATTTTCAAGGTTCAGGCTTCCCTTGGTGTTGCAGTAGGTAGCCCAATGGTCTGCATGGAATTCCCTGTCACAGCCCGGGTTACTGATAAGGTAGGATTCTGTGCACCAGCATTTCTGACTGTATAACACAGTATTCCCTGAAGGTACCAAGGTGTCTTTTTTTTTCAGCCTGCCCTTTCAAGATCCCCATTTTATTTGATTCTGAAACTGATTAACATCTGAATGGTTGTTAGAAAGAACTGGCTGTTGTGGTTTGATAATGTTAAGTTTTACCTTAAACAGCCTTTTCCTAGAATTGAGAGAAGCTAGCAGAGACTGTGGTTTCAACTCCAGCAGCAGGAGATGGATCCTTCCTCAGCTGAAGTCCAGGAAGGTCACTGTAAAAGAGGAAAACATTGATCCAGCTGCTTTAGCCCTTGAGATATATCTAGGGCAGTCGCATACTGCTTCAGAATATGCATCAATCCTGCTTCACACTCTGGCCTCCTGTCTCTGAGATGGCTGAAGGGAAGTGCAGCCTCCAAAACCCTAGTTTTTTTTTCAGAGTAAAACAGCAGGCATGGACAAGAATGATCGTAAGCAGAAATTATTACCCTTTCCTTTCTCATCTATTCCTCCTCCATTAATGTCAGATGTATACTATGCCCAAACCATCTTAACAAGAAAAGAGGTGATAAGGATTTTCCAAAAAAATTTTCATAAATCCTCCCATACTTCCAGGACACTGACACTGTTATGCATTCTTTGTTATTTGTCTTCACATTGTTCAGTGATCAGTAGTCCCCTTCCATGACCTAATCAGCTCATTTGAACCCTTTTGTGGAAAAGAACCAATCCCAGGAGGCCATTATCTAGGCAGCTGTAAGGGTTATGCTTTAAGCTTAGTCTCTGTTTTGCCCAGTGACAGCCACATCTGTCATGCCTCACAGTACAGACAGCTAACTCACACGTGTTTCTGCATGTGCATATCTTGGCAAAAATACAGACTCACTTCCCAGTGGATGCCCTTGTGTCCACTTTCTTCCTGCCGTTTTGGACTCTTTATTCATCTCCAGCTTCTTCTCCACTATCTGTCTCACTGCAGGTATTGGGTAGGTTGTGCCATATCCTGATCTGAATCCGAACTACTCATTTCCCATCTTGCTCATACCTGCCAGGACTTCATTTGAGCCTGCTGTTTTACCCATCTTCATTTTCCTTTGTACTGTTGCTTCTTTTAGGGTGAGTTATTCTTCCTCTTTCATTGTAGGTTGTTCATGGGGCTTTGCAGCTTCTGTGAGTTTTCTTCAGTTAGAAAGTGCTGGAAGTGCTCCTTACAGGTCCAGTGGATTGTTGCTGGCAACCATTATGAATATTGTCTAATGACATTTTTTTGTCTTTCTCTTTGTCATGTAACCTACTAGAGTTTGTGCTATCTGCTGAGCCACTTTTCAGAAATTGATAGTTTCTCTGATACCTTGCTCTTTGCCATTGCAATCGGGCTGTTAGACTGCTTGTTAGCCAGCCAGTATTCCTTCTTATTCTGGTCTTTATTTTCTTTCTCCCATCTCTTCCTACCCTCCATTTTTTTGTTAAACAAGAAACATCTTTATTGAATTATCACTGTTGACATAGACAAGCATACGTTTATATAAATGAAAACAAACCATATTGGCAGTTACATTTGCAAACATTATACATCATGTATAATCTATAGTTATTGCCAAGCAAACATTACATAGCTCATTCAATTCCTGCCTTCCCTTAAACCTCATTTCTTCTCCACAACATTATACTGCATGTATTTTCCCACAAGTCCCATTTTTTCTGTGTAAATTGCTCCTACCCTTTCCTAAAGGCCCCACTTCTAGTTCTTTTTTCTCTGTTATATTCACTGTTTCTAGTATGGTTGGTTTAGACTTTGATTTCCATTTTCTTGAGATTGCTTTTTTGGCAGCCACCGGAATTAAACTCAACAAGGCCTTAACATGTCTAGGCAGTTCTGATCCTATGTCACAGCTCAAAAAATAGTTTCTTTAGTTACACCAATTTGCTCACCCAGTAGCCAAGACGTCAGAGTAATGAATCTTTTGTACTTTGGTATCCGTGGTCAGTTGTATTTTACCTTTTTGTCTTGGTTTTGTGGTGAAATTTCTGACAGAGTAGTCTGCAGGGAATTTTTAAAGTCTTCCAACTAATTGCACTCAAAGATATGTTCCAATTATCTCCTTCTTCCCCACCGCAACTCCATCATTTGCAGTCTTTATGGCGTCTGCTAGGGGTATAAAAATACCTATGCAAACACTTCCAAGCAAAGATTCTACATCTTCTAGACTTTGTTGCATATTTCGGAGCCAAACATATATCCTTCCATTGTTTCTTTGTGATTTTTTATCCAGTTTCTCTTCCCAATCCTTTCTAACCTCCTGTGATTGATTCCTAAAGTTATCATACAATATTTTATATGCTGTACTAATTTTCCCTTTTTAAGAGTGGTTTCTGTTGTAGATTCTACTAAAAACTCTACTAGTGCTGGTCATTTAGTATCCCTGTTTCTTTCTCTTTGCCTATACTCTGGTATCAAGTCCTTGATAGGGAAGGCAATCTGTAGCCTACAGTCCAGATAAATTATTGGCTCTTCCCATTCTATTACCTTTCCCTCTCTAGTTATTTGCTCCCAGTACCCTGGGTCCTTTGCCAGTTTTCGCCAGTAATTTCCAGCCCCTTTTTGCCTATTCTCTGTACCCCTAATGCAGTCATACATATCAGCAGAATCTCCTTTCTCCATTCCCATGTTGGCTTAGTTCTTAAAATACTTTGTTACTTTATGAATGTAATATTCTGTATGGTTATTGTTATTCTCCTTTTGGATCTGCATCCAAAATCCCAGACTATCCTTGCTTCTTGAGCTTCTCCCCATTTCATCATAATCCATTTCCACTATGAATTATAGGTTTTTGCGCGTGCTGTGTATAGGAGCCTTAAACTGTGTAGCTCTGAAATACCCCTTCAGTTCAGGTAATCCAAAACCAGCTTGTCCTGTTGGAAGGATCACCTTATCCCACTTTACTGTTGCCATCTTCCCTCCCAGATAAAATCCTTCAAATGTTTATTAATTGCTGTCCACATCCTCTGATCAAAATGTGCCTGACCTGTGTATAAAACTAAAGGGACTAAAAACATTTTCACTGTTTGTAGCTTGCTATCCATAATACAGAGCTTCCATTTTCTCAGTTTTTGTATTATCTTTTGTTTAGTCTTTTCCCACTTATCCTTAGCTGCCATAACAGAATTGTTTCTAATCTGTACACCTCTAAGTACTTTATTTCATCATGTCCCCCGTAAATGTGGATATTGCCGTATGTGGATGCATAGTTTACAGCTGTTGCTGTCCTTTTCTGATTTTGTCAGATACAAAATACATCTGCAAATAAAGCCAACTTTTTTTATTACCATACCAATTGTATCCTTTAATTTTTGAGTCCCTTATTTTTTTTGTCAGTGGATGTTCTTCGTGTTTCACTGTTGCAGTCATCACACCGATTATCCTGCGAGGGGTAGCCCTCAGTCGGCCCAAATACCAGAGGCTTAGTATTTCTGTGTCGGTTGCTGTCGCTCCAGGACTGACGTCAGGTCGTTAGTGGTATAAAATCAGGCAGCTGACGCTATTCCATCAGCCTTTCTTGCCGAGGAGCCCGAAGTAGAAGCAGTTTCCACAAGCGCCGGTCAGCCGCTACCCGAGTTTTTGTTCCCAGACTGAAGTTGAAGTCTTCTAAAGCTAAGTACCTCATTGGGGATCCTTTTTTCTTCTCTAACCGATGTCAGAAAAAGTTAACAATTGTCTCGCCTGTGGAAAGCAAATACCACACCGAGATTTCCATTCTTACTGCGTCACCTGTTTAGGCCCAGACCACTTCGTCTGTCGCTGTCAGTTTTGTGCTTCGTTCAACATCAGAATTATACATCGTTGGGCCCTTATTGTAGCTAAATATTTTTGCTATCGATCTCCATATTCCGAAATGACTTCGATTAAGCCATCCAACTACCGATCTTCTGAAAAAACGTAAGGCTAAAGACAGAGACAAACCACACAGGTCCAAAACTGCCACAGACGCTTCCGTTAAGCTAGTCACCAGTTCACCGTTCCTCATTGAGGCACTTTGGCAGCCCCTGATGCCCGCTTCTGTGGATTCGCAGACCGCTGCCGGGACCCGTTCGGAGTCCAGTATGCCATGAGACTCTTCTTTGACTAAGGATCCTGTGAATGTCTCTACCTTGGATGGGTCGGAGCCGCTGAGCAGGCACTGGCTTCTGAGGAAGATGTTCGCACTACCGATATTTGACACAAACCAACGACGACTTTTGCGTCTTCAGTTCTTTCTAAAATTACCGAGTTTCTAAGGCCCAGGGTATAAACTACGCCTAAAAAACTGATGACCCAAGCTCAAGCACCTGCTTCCATGCCTCATTCTCAAATGCTTAAAATGGCGGAAGATCTTATCATGCTTATTAGGGGAAGCCAGCTTACTTCTTTCAAAAGAAAAAGAGACTTGTCCCCAGCAGTTTTACCTGGCCAGGAGTCTGATGACTCTGAGGTTTCTGAATATGAAGACATGCAACCCTTGTCTGCTTATGAGGATTCAGATGCAGAGGAATCCATTCCTTCTGCCTCTCCTCCAGAGGATTTTTCATTTGGTGAAACCCTACATACTCCAAATCCAGGGCAGGCTTTGCAACCGCAGTCTTGCAGGGCACCATAGCCAGCCCCAAGTCTTCTTGACTGCCTCCACCCTTTTCTTCAGTTTTGGGAATCAACCCAAGTGTGATGACTGCAACAGTGAAACATGAAGAACATAGTACAGTTGTGTACACTTACCATAAATGTAGATGTTAGAGTGTATTCACTGTTGCAATCCTGGTTTCCCACCCTCCATCCCCCTTGTCTGTCTCTCTTCCTCACTCCTTAAAGAGATTTCTTTTCTACTGGTGGTGTTCTTCCACCATAACCTAGCTCCCTATCTGGGGGCTCCTGACATTTGGGGCAAGAAAAACTGATGTAAATGCATTGGCTGCCTGATTTTATACCACTGACAACCTGACATCAGTCCTGGAGTGACATCAAACGGCGCAGAAATACTAAGCCTCTGGTATTCGGGCCGACTGAGGGTACCCCTGGCAGGATGACTCAAGTGTGATGACTGCAACAGTGAATACACAAATCTACATTTGTTGTAAGTGTACACAACTGTACTTTCTAAATATAGCACAAGTAACAAAGGGAAAATAAGGCACCCCTGTCTGGTTTCTCTGCTCAAACAGACGTTATCAGAGAGGACCCCCCCACTTTAATTTATGCCTCTGATCCATCATTTATCCTCCTAATCAACTTTGTAATTTTATTAGGGAATGGAAGTGCTTCCATTGCCCTACTCCTGTAAAATCCCAGCTTACTCTGTTGAATGCTTTCTCTGAATTAAGACCCACCAACAGCATTGGTATTTTCTCACATTCCACTTCCCTCTGAATCATCATTGTTCTCTTAATGTTGTTAAATGTTTCCACTCCTGCACAAAACCACATTTATCCATATCCATCAGTTTTGGCATCACCTTTGCCATTCTTTAGCCATTATAGACATAAATACTCTATAATCATGGTTTAGAATCAAAATGGGCCTATATGAAGTTGGATTTGATGGATTTTTCATCATCTTCTTTTGGCTGTTCCTGTTAGGGGTCACCACAGTGGATAATCTGTTTCCATTTCTACCTGTCCTCTGCATCATGCTCTTTCACACCCAACCCACCTGCATGTCCTCACATCCATAAACCTCATCTTAGGCCTTCCTCTTTTCCTCTTACCTGGAAGCTCCATCCTTGGCATCCTTTTCCCAATATACCCAGCATCCCTCCTCAGCATATGTCCAAACCAACGCAATCTCGCCTCTCTTGCTTTGTCTCCAAATTGTACAACCTGAGCTTGACCCTCTAATATACTGATTCCTAATATGTCCATTCTAGTCACACCCAGTGCAAATCTTAACATCTTTAACTCTGCCGCATCCAGCTCTGACTCCTGCCTTTTCGTCAGTGCCACCATCTCCAACCCATATGATATAGCAGCTCTCACTACCCTCTTGTAGACCTTCCCTTTCACTCTTACTGGTACTCGTCTGTCACAAATCACTCCTAACACTCTTCTCCACCCATTCCACCCTGCCTGTACTCTCTTCTTCACCTCTCTTCCACACTCATCATTACTCTGAACTGTTGATCCCAAGTACTTAAACTCATCCACTTTTACCAACTCAACTCCCTGCATCCTATATTTCCCATGATTATTTAGGTCTAACAGCCACCATAGCTTTTTTTCAGGATGTTGGTGCTTTTCTTTCCGTTAAAATAGTGTTAAACAAAACCTTCCAGATCTTTATCACTTTCTTCCCTCCTAGCTTCCAAACTTTCACATCTACCCTCCTTTTTTGATAAATTCTTGGATTACTACATTCCACCACCAGCTTTCTTTTTGTACCTCACTTCCGTATGTGGCTCAGCCAGTTATCTGTTCTACAGTCTTCACACATGCTCTTTTGAGGAGCTGCTATTCTTCTTAGATTCCACCTGCTTTCTCTTTTTCCTGGAACACTAAGTATCTCATTAAACTTCTGTGCTTTCATTCCAGTCAACGTTCAGGTCTTCAAGCTAGTCTCTGTTGACCTTTGAGCTTTCTTTGACCACTTCTTGCAGTTGATTGTGGCCAGTAGTGCTTTTTGCTGTGAGCCAAAAGTTTCATTGATAATGACTTCACAATCTCGTCATTGCAGTGGCAAGGAGCAAGGCATCATTGAAACTGTCCTTACTTGAAAGAGGTCTGTCTGAATCGCATATTGACCACTCTTGTATTTGACAGAAGTCTAGAATATCCTGTCTTCCTTTATGCCTGTTGTCTGTATGCGTGTGGATCCAGACAGTCTTCATATCCAGTTCTGTCTGCCCTGATATGAGAATTCAGGTCTCCTGTTATCAACACTAACTCATATTGTTCCACATTATTTTGTAGGTCATAAAACTTGTGCCTGAATATATTATTTTCCTTGCCATCACAACTCTGCTGTGGATTGTAGGCTGATAAATGAATACTACCTCAATTTTACACTGCAGTCTGATTGCTACTGATTTTGATGACACCCCTCACTGTCTTCAGAAGGCTCTGTCTCTCACCATAATTCCCACAGTATTTTTAGACCATCCTTTCCCTGAGTAGTAGAATCTAGATCCCAAGCCAAGTGACTTTTACTACATTGCTTTTCCTTGTTTCTTAGGTAAAGAGGATGGCTAGTATTTTTTCCCAGCATAATATCCACTTCCAAACTGTGTCCTGTCATCAAACCTATATTTATTGTAGCAGTTCTTAGATCCAGTGAGTGAAATCCAAAAAATAAACTATCACAGGTAACCCATGCTGGGCAACTGGACACCAGCCTGCCAGTATGTTATTGACCATGGTGTGCTGGGCCTTTTTATGATGTGCAAACACTGGTCAGTTGGAAGTCGAACATAAGTTGGGAGAAGTCTTGTATGATTCATGCTCAAAAGATGATCATTATAGTCTTGAGTTTGGACAATCCTGCTCTTGGAGAGGGACCAGGTGGTTATGGCTATGGCACTGCAGGTTAGTTGCAGTACTAGATGTAGGATCAGTCTGTGCTGTGTTTCTGGAACTGATGCCCTCAGCTATCTTCATGGTGTTGCTTGCATGCCTGAGAATGTGGATGTTGCAGTGGACTGGGAGGTGTCCTTGGATTCAGAGCTATAGCATGCTTGTGAAACTTGTCATGGTATCGCATCCTTGTAACTTAGGGCTGAAATGGTGGAGTCTGCACCATTCATTGGATGGGTCCTTCATTTTCTGCAGCTGAACCTTTTGCAGATTCTAAGGACTAATGCTTTTGTTCCTTTAGTCAGACTAGTCAATTACATGGTCCTGAAACAAGCAATTGTGTTAGTCATACCTTTTGAGCAAGTAGGTAATGCACATCTGGGAGTGGACCATAGGCATGGCTAGCAGTGTCTCAGCAAATTACATTCCTGGTGAGGTGAACAAGCTAGCAGACCTACTGATTCTATCTTTCATTTCTGTCCTGGAGTTGTGGAATAAGAGGGTTGCCTGTTCATTGACCTTCTGAGGTTGACCTGTTCACCACTTGTGAGAATATAGTCCTCTTTCTCTGCTCCACTGCGCAGGATAGATGGAAGAGAGTGGTAATGTTGGATGTGTTCCCATTCTGTGGAAAACACCATTCCTTTCTGATCCTGCTTCTTTTCAAAAACATTTGAGAAGAAAGACCACAACTCATTTTTTCACCCATTGATAGGTGAGAAGGAATGTGTTTATGCATCCCAGTCCATAATAGTACAGGAAACAATCCCACTCCAAGCCATGGACCCCCTCCCCCCCACTCACATGGCTGGAGTGCCAGATGATTCATTCTCCTCCAGGTGTTTCTTCTAATGTAGACCTGATCCCAACACCTATATTCCAAGGTAGAAACAGTTTTCAGTTTTGCTGGAACTGTTTGATGTACTGTCCTTTTCAGTCACCTTGCAGGTAATCGTGGCCTGTATCCCACATCTCTGTAACTTGTGCCTTAGTTATTTCAGTGCCATGACATATCTGTCAGCTTTTTATTGTCATCACAACCGTAGACTGTCCTTTCCCTAAGTAGTAGATTCTGGATCGCAAATGAAGGGAGAGGGGGAATCCATGACTTGGAAAGGGAGTGTTTCCTTTACTGCCTATCGTGACCTTATTGAGTGTAGTGTTATAACCCAGCACCTGCAGGTAAGGCATTTCTTTAAAGGAGTGTTGCATCTCCATAGTCTGTACCATGCTTTGTAGGTTCGGTCTTTTAGCCAGTTTGCTATCCATTTACCGCATACAAAAAGATTATACCTAAGCATGGGGGTATGGGTTAGACAGCTTAGCTAGGTCGATGTAAACCATGTGGACAGAGTGGCTGCTGACAGCAGTCTGTTACCCTTTCAAAGATATTAGCCAAACTGCTGCAGGTCTAGCCTGATGAGATTCATAATATCATAATTTATCAGGTTAGTTATAAAACTCCATCACTCTTCCAAATATGATTCTTCAGACTGATGGCCTGTAATTACTAAGGTCTGTGGTGGGAATACCCGTTTGAAGTAGCATCACTACTGCTGTGTGTCCTGAGTAAGGAATAGTCCAAAAAACTTGAATTGTAACTAGTGGAAAGAATGAACTCGACAACAGTCCTCTGTTAGATTACCTGATACAGTAAGAACCATTGGGAAGGAATTCATGCATGAATGTGAAGATAAACGTTTTCTTGTTTTTGTATACTGAAGTGGAAGAACAGCTAAAATTCATTGGGATTGCTTTTTCTGAAGACCATTTCTCCATTTAGAAATTCTGGGTGCAGTGACATTCCCTTCCCATTGGTGGAGAGTGCAGAGAGATGTAGTCCCCCTTTGCAAAAAATAGATTTTTAGGCTTCTTCTTTTTTTGTGCCACAGTGGGGTAAGGGACAGCAGAATATTCACAGATGAGATATTGTTTGCTGGAAATTAGGCTGTGTTTCAGAAAAGAGTCTGAGGATTAGTAGTGTCCCCCATTTTTCCTCCTGAACTGTTACTTTCCGTTAGCCATACACAGTTGCTATGTTGCAGAGCGTGAGCTCTTGGAAATTTTTCCCAGGTGGTTTCCTGTAATTTTCACCTCTGATAGATGGTGTGATGGCATGATAGCATACACTGAGTGACATGATTTAGATTTTTTCCCAGGTGGTTTCCTTTAGTTTTCACATATGGTGGATGGTATGATCGTTTGATAGACAATAGCATGCACTGCATGATATGATTTAAATTTTTTCCCAGGTGGTTTCCTTTACATTTCTCCTATGGTAGATGGTTTGATGACATGATAGCATACACTGCGTGACATGATTTAGATGTTTCCCCAGGTGGTTTGCTTTAGTTTTTCCTATAGTTTGTACTTATGGTACATGATGTGATGACATGATAGCACACACTGCGTGACATAATTTACATTTTTTCTCAGGTGGTTTCCTATAGCTTTCGCCTATGATAGATGTTGTGATGGCATGATAGCATGCACTGCGCAACATAATTTAGCATTTGTTGCCTCCAGCCCCATCCTCCCTACCATCATTTACCTGAACCAGACGAGCAAGCATTGGACTCTTGACTACTGCCTGGCATTGTCTACATCTAATGTTTATATTTGTGTCTACATATCTCCATGTGTGCATATAACATATAGTTCTTTTTCATTCTTTGTGCATGACTTGATTTGTTGCTAGGATTTGGAAGAGCCGACAGTTGAAGAGACTGCTCTGCATGATCAGATTATGCCTACTGTAGTTCGTCCTGCAAACCAGCCACATATCAGTACTCAGCCCGGCACAGATGAGAACACGGTAAGGCAATCTCCATTTCTTTTTTCATTGAGTGTTGCTACAAAAGGTATGACTGGCTTCTCTGGCACAGTAGACAAGGTCTATGAACTGACAGCATGCTTCATCCTGTAGTTCTGAGTTTGATTATATCACTGTTCAGTTCTTTATAATCTGAGCAAGTCAAGTAAACCAACCAATCTGTAAAAGAAGTGCTTATGGTTGGTAGTTCTGTCTCTCATCATGTAGGAAGTGAGTACATAAGTAAAGCATATCTGTGTCATTATTCAGGAGAAACTTGAAAAGCATACTGAAGCCTTATAAATCGTATTTCAAGAAAGTTTAGGAAAAATTAAATCTCGTTATAACTAGCCAGAAAGTTAATACTAGGCCAATAATGAAGCCATTTTGTGGGGAAAAAAGGCAAAATGTTATTTTTTTATTATTTTTGTTTTTATGTCACTAGCTAAGGATTTAAAATTCATGCATGTTGTAAAGGTGAGTTAGTCATATTCATTTTATAAGTCCCACATAACTCCCTTTTCCACTCCACTGTAAATTGTTAGAGTAGTTTTCTATGTTCCATCAGATGAAGTTTCGTCTCGCATCTTTGATTCATTATAGCTCAGGCAGATGTTACTTTTTGCAAGAAAAATATGGATTTTTTTTTAAGAAAGTCTAAGTAAAATGTGTTTCATTAAAACTTTACATAATTTCTGTTGTAGTGTTTAATTATTCTCAATGTGCATATAGTA
This sequence comes from Protopterus annectens, assembly GCF_019279795.1. NCBI lineage: Eukaryota > Metazoa > Chordata > Ceratodontiformes > Protopteridae > Protopterus > Protopterus annectens. The sequence goes on from NC_056739.1 coordinate 806,616,310, forward strand.
CTCCCTCGTTTTCCTTTTTCATCTAAAAAATACATTTTCTTCTATATTTTAAACTTACAGCACTTTTCTAGAAACAAAACATACCAAGTGTCACTTGGTTCTTTTGTATTTTATTGAAATGCATTTTGCCTAATTTTAAAGTACTGTACTGAATTACAGATATAGTGAAACAAATAGTGTTGGCTGTAAAAATCCTAAATTTAAGCTTTATTGTCCCTAACCGGGAAAAGCCGAAAGACACAACAACAATGGTTTCATAAAACATGTCTGGAAAGTAAGGCTCTTTGATGACTAAGAGGGTTGCACACCACTGCTATTTTGTAGCTGAAGCTTTACTGAAATGTAGAACACAGAACACAAATACTAGTCTGATTCATGACAGTGAATGCCTTTATTTCATGTGAGTAAATAATTTAGTGCAAGAGCTGACAATGCAGGTTAAAATAACATAATAGATGACCACAACCTTGAATCCTATAGTGCTGACAAAAGTCATACAGACCCTCTTAAATTACTGAGACTTGCAACATTGAACTCCCAGACTTGCCACCCCCAGACCTATGTTAGCTGTTTTTCCTAGGTCCACAGTAGTATGGAGTTTCAGAATTAAATATTTTTCTTTTTTTTTTCCTTCTGTTCAAGGGTTTGGATTTTCAGTACAATGTTGTCATTGTCGGATTGATGTTGTGGTTATAGATTGTGGCAGAAAACCTGAAAATGCTACTTTAAATAATTTAGCATGTCATTGCTGCAGTCTGGAAGGGCATTAAGTAACTGCAAACTAAATTGCCAGCATGCTGTGAAAGTAGGAGCAGTACAGAATTCCCCAGCAAGCTTCACTTGCAATAAAATCCTTAAACTGCAAATGCCTAAAACTGAGTGTCATGAAAAATGCTGAAGTCAAGCCCAAAAACACAGCTCTGCAGCTCTGAATACCACAGCTTGCATTACACTGGATATGCTGGTGCACACACCCTTAATTTCCCGTCCTCCTGAGGTGAAGTAGCCTCTTAGGTGAGTTAAAGAAGTCAGGTTAGTCTGAAATCAGGAGTAACACCCAGTCTGTGAGGTCCACAACAAAGTGGCATACATATTTGTTACATTTCTGTCAGTTGCCGATTAGAGACTATTGTTTAATTTACTTTAATCATCATGTCTTGTTTGTATGTAGTTATCTTATTTAGACCAAATGTATGCCTGAATTTCTTTCCTTGCGTCAAAGTGTGTATGGCCAGTATTTCATTACCATATCTTGAAGCATTCTTTGTTATTGGCAAACCTTTCATTGCTATATCTTAAAGCACTGTCATCTCCTGATTATTTTCAATACATTGTTGAAACTCTTTAGTCTTCTTTTCAGTCATAGGCAGTTATGGAATCATCTAGTCTACTTCTAGTTCCAATCCAAGCTAGTTTTGCTGTTGCTGTTGTAAATATGATTGAGTCAGTATAGCTGCTATATGCATTTTTTCATTTGGATTATATTTTACATCGTAGTCATAATTCTGAAGTTATAGCAACATTCTTTGCCGTGTCAGTGGTGAATTTTACAATGATTTCTTAAATGTACTGTGCAGTTGTTTATGGTCTTTTTTCTCTAATGCCTTTTTTACTGTAAATAATTTAATTGAGTTTTTCACATCCATGTAGTCTGGCTAGTAGCTCATTCTCTGTCTTAGTATACCTTTTTTGACATTATGCAAAGGCTCTGAACCATGAGCAACTAATTTTCCTTCATGCAAAGTCACTATACCAGTAGTATTCTGACATCTGTTCATAATTGTAGCAGCTGTAGTCACATCAGTGTTTTAATGCAGGTGCCTCATTTACTAACTGTATCTGCATTTCAGAACCTTTTCCTTGCTGTTTATTTCATTACTGTTCCTCTTTCTACACCAGTAATTTCCTTTAATTTCAAAATCACATTTGTGTGATTTGTTAGAAACTTTGAAAATTATATAATTCCAAGAAATCTTGTGAATTTATTTTACTTCAGGCAAAAGTATTTCCACTGTGTTTTGACTTTCTTAGAATCTGGTTTCAAGCCTTCAGACTTTGATATTGCCCATATGGTTCAGCTGTGTAACTCTTGTTTTCTACTTTTATTCAGCTTTAGTTATTCTTTCTTGTTGTCTTTATTAACTTGGCTAGACATCTTGATCTTTGTTGATCTGGCCCATATTATTATTAGTTTATCAGTTTTATTATCACAATCAAGTCCTTTGAGTGCCCATACATCAGATCTTTGGAACACTTGCTGACAAAATGTAAAATGAAGTCTTAAAAATCCTCATCTACCCTTAGGTGATTTAAGTATACAGAGCTTGAAACTTTCTTTCGTCCAGCATTGTGCTGATTTGAATCAAATATGATATTTTCCTGTTCATATGGCAGAGACTGTTCAGTTGTATGAAGTGGATAGTGTTGTTAAAGCTTTAAGATATTGCATTTCCATTCCCTTTTGTTTGCTTCATAATATAAACAGTGCTGTTGAACCACTTCTCAATTCTCTCTCTCTACAAAGCTGTTGAAACTTTATTTGGAAAACGTAGTACTGGTTAACACTGTAGGAAATATATGAATAATGTTACATTTTGGTAAACAGCTGATGGCAGTAAGTAAATCTGTATACTCTTAATCTAGTCAACTGACTGAACACTTCCTGATGCAAAGTGTAACTCTGCATTTACCCTGTAATTTTATTCATGAATCCCAAGGCATAAGCAAATCAGATGACCCAGTATAGGTGGAATATTTGCCCTGTCAGCTGTGGGGAGTTGACTGTTGTGTTTCTTCTGCTCATATGTAAGCCTTTCCTGACCCTTTTCTTTTACATGATAAGAATACTAAAGCAGTCTAGACATTACATTATATATTACAGTCTTTCTACCTATATGATCTATGACTAGGAATTGTATTACGCGCTACATCAGTGTTTGCTCTAAACATCAAAGTTCATTTATCAATTTTAAGCATTCCCTCATTTAATTTTTGCTGAGCTTTGACCTTTCTGTACTTTTCTATTATGCACTGTTCACATTCTGCATATTGTCAACTTAAACTGTAAGCACATAATTGATTTGTATTACTTTACTCTACTATGCAGTCTTTCTGACTACATATTTGTTTTTCATTTTATGGACTTAGATGGTTTCTATTGCTACATCTTCTGTATATTTGATTAATAGCATAGCATTTGATTTTCTCATGTGTAGAGCTCCAGTGCATGAGATTTTATTTGCTCCATACTTTATCTCGTTTTATCTCTAATGATCATAAATACTCCCTCTCACCATATTGCCTTGTTTTTCACATTCTTTACCATGGGAGGTAAGAAACTTAGAGTCCATTTGTTCCTCCAAGGGATGGTGCCAAGCAGTGGGAGTGGTGCCATCATGCTGCCCAGGTGTTTTTATCTTTAAGCTCTGTCACTTTGGTACATGCCCAAAGCATCCCACTTGATAGGAGCCGTTCAGCTCATTTGTTCCTCCTAAGGATGACGGGCAAGCAGTGGGAGTGGTTGCAGTCATGCTACCCAGGGGTTCTTCTCTTTATAAATTGTATCACCTGGGAGTACATGCCCACAATATCCCACTTGGCAAGAGCCTTATAGCCCACTTGTTCCTCCTAGGGATGGGGACTGTCAGTGGGAGTGGTGCCTTAATGCTGCCCAGGTGTTCTTTTTAAGCTCTGTCACTTAGGTACATGCCCACAACATCCCACTTGGTAAGAGCCTTGTAGCCCATTTGTTCCTGTTAGGGATGGGAGCGAGCTGTAGGGGTGGTGCCATCATGCTGCCCTGTCACTTGGGTACATGCTGACAACATCCCAATGGATAACATACTGTGGGCAAGCATGGGTGGCACGTCTCCCATTTCTGTAAGAGTTACCATTTCATACTCCCTGCTTTCTTGAAGGCAAAAGCATCTCTGCTAATCCCCTAGTTTTCAACAGAGATTTTAATGCAGAATATGTACTCTAGACCTACATCTTTCAAGTCTTCTTGAGGCAGAATCAGGCTCCCCCTATTTCTGCCTGTCCATCCCTTGCTAGCTTTTCTAATGCCTAAGCCTGTATTAAAACCCAGACTAATTGAGTCACAGTCAGGTCTTTTCTCCTTTATGCCATAAGGCTGATAACATCTCTGTTTATACTAAATCATTTTCAGAGCTTCTATCTCAGAAGTCATTCTGCACACATGCATAAGTCTTCAGAGAGCTCTTCCTTGTGATGTGGAATTCTCCCCTTGTTTCTTTGCTTAATATTAAATCTGATTTTCTAAGTAATCGGATCCTTGTCTGGTCATTTTTAAACAACTTACTTCACCCAATTTCAATAATGACAGGAGTACACAAACACTTTTAGAAAGAAAACAAGCCATTGGAAAAATCTTTCATTAGCTGCATGTGATATATTTGTATGTTTTCTTTTTTCACCAATTATTATTCATTCCAACATTACGTACATTGCTCAATTCTTGTCTTCCTTTAAACCTCACTCATGAACATTATTCTGAATGTATTGTTCCTAAAAATTCCCTTTATTACCATGTACTTTACTCCTTCCCTTTTCTAAAGATCCTACCACTGTATCTTTTATCTCCTTTACAGTATTCAGTGTTTAAGTTATGGTTGGTTTAGATTCTGATTTCATGTAATTGCCTGTTTTGGGTTTTAAACTTGCTAAGGCCTTACCGTATTGAGGCAATTTAGATCTTTTTTATCTCAGCTGAAAAGAATAATCCTTTGTTACATTTCCTTCTCCAACATTTCTAAGAAAGTACCTTGTAGTAAATTATAAAAATCTACCAATTCATTACATTCCCAAAAAAAACATGCTCCCAGTTACCTCTCTGTTTTACCTATCACATCTCCAGCATTTGTTATCTACTTGAGGAGGAATTCCGTAAAGTCTGCTTGGAGTATAAAAATACCTATGCAAACACTTTCATGCATGGACTTTGTCACATACATGGGAGCCATACAGATGTCCTCCCACTGTTCTTTTGTGCATTACCTTTCCCTCTCTTCTCTTTCCAATCTTTTCTAACCTCCTCTGATTGAGTCTTAGAGATATCATGCAGTATTTTATGTGATGTACTAACTGTACCTTTTTTAACAATTTTCTGCTCTATAGTTGACTAAAAACTCCAACATCGCTGGTCTTTCACTTAACATGATCCACTCATCTGGTTTTTCAAATCTTACCCCCCCCCCTTAACTCATGATAAACCTATAACATTATATACACTTTCAGAAAGGGAAGGTATCTCTTCATATAGGGATAGTGGCTGCAAACAGACAGCTGCACTCACTGGCTTTACCTATTCTAAACTTATAATTATGTTGGAAACTTGTGCTAGAGCCTGTGCTGTCCCTTGTTTAGACACCATTTGTCCTTTTCCTGTCTCTGTTTCTCTCACAGATGTGTATAAGAACTTGCAGTCTCTCAGCTACCCAGGTTTTAGCTTTAACAAAAAAGTGCTCTGGCTAACCTTAAATGAATGAACTGAGATGTACACTTTTCATATTAAAGTACTAAGGCTGCTAGGGATGCAGCTACTTGACAACTTCTATTAGTTTAAAATTTTCCTTTATTTTCACTAGACTTGATGACCATTTCCTTCTTAAATACTAATTGGCTTTATAAATGATTACTAGGCTCGCTGTCAGGAGGACCATTGAAGAACCTAGTCTAACTTCCCAGTTGCCATCGCCCAAGCACTGACTGGTTAAGTCATTAAAGGTCACACAGTAGGCATATGAGGGCTGAGGGAATCGAACCTTGTGACACAGGTCACAGACTTAACCATCTGTTAAATAATTCTGCAGTCCTTGGCCTTTCTTCAGGTGAAACATTTGTGAGTTTTGCCAAGAGTGCCAGCTCCCTCCTCCGAGGATGATTGAACTTGTGTTGGGTACACACCTCTATCCCTACCCATCTGGTTCCTCTATCTTGTGGGACAGTCATTGGATCTGGGTCTTCTGGGGTGTAGTCATGGTCAAAATCTCTGTCATGTAACCAATTGTGACTTACAGAAGTTCCGTGATGCTGTTGTCTTGTTCATCAGTGAATTCCTCCTTATTTTCATACTGCAGTGGTAACCCTTTTGGTAGCTGGTTTTGACCTTTCCTCATCATTTTTACTTCTGCCCCACTCCTTCCCTACCTGCTATAACCCATGGGAAAGGATACTGAGTGTATGGCAGATATTCCTACAAAAGTCTTGAGAGTGAAATGAAGATCAAATGATGCCTACCAGAAATGAAATGGAGGTGAAGAAAAGGACAGTTGGGCATCATTGTGTATAAGTAGCAGGGCTGATGTGGGGAATTAATGTGTCCTTCTCTTCCCCTTTTTTTCCCTTTGGATTGTTCTCCCACCTAGTATGGCTATATTAAAACTTTGAATGCCAAATTAAAACTTTCCTGTAGTATCTTTTCAGAGCTTTTATGTGCAGATTACATGTGTTTTGTTTTGCAGTGACTCAAGAATGTCATGTAGCATATTTTGAATTTATAGTAATTTGTGTATTAGTTACTGTTTTTCTCTTTCTTATTACTGTGAAATGCACACCCATTAAAGTTATGTTGTAAACTCTCATTACCATCTAAGACTTGCATTAACCTCAGGATAACTTTACTGGGTTCTGGTCTCAAAGCCTTGCATATGGTCTTGGAAGAACACCAAAGAGAAGGGAATGAAGGTTGTATGGTCATGAGACATAGTAATGGGACTGCCTCTGGACTCCACCTGATCTGATTCTACGTGCAGGGCCTAAGGCCTGTCTGCAGTTGGTAGAAGGATCCTCGCACAAGTACAAGACTGGGATAGGTTCCTGCTGTGGAGGAGTTGTACTGTATCTGTAGAATGATGTTCACTGTATTGTGGGTAAAGTGGTGTGAAGATAACAAGTTAGATAAATTGGCGGTGTGCTGCCCATTGTTCTTAGGTTCAGTATAGCTAAGGAGGTGGTCTTAAAGATGTAAAGGGAAGTGACAGGAAGCTCTTAAATCACTTAAAAAGAAATCTGAAGCTTTTCCCCAGGAGGGAAAATAATCTTGGCAAAAACAAATCTAGTTGCTTTAGTCCCTGCTTGCATGGAGTAAGTGTAGCATTTTCTGAGGGAATAAAAACACTGCTATCTAAAAGGGTTGTAGTTGTGAGAGCTGACTTGACTGTACATGTTAAGTGCATTTGCTAAACCACATAACTTATTTTCTCTTCATTCTTTGTGTTTTGTTGTAGGAACTTCATGAAATTATGGTGAGTAATGCACACGTCTATTTTGACATTTTTGCGTATTTGTGAACAAATATACAGTATTTAACTGCATTGATTTCAGTTAAGATGGTGTCACTTTTATTCCACTGTTAAGAATACACTTGTTTATTCCTTCAGTACAGTAACCATTTCTGTTTGCTTCTCTGACTGCTTTTATAACATATACTTGATAATGTAACTGCTGTTGTGTCCTCCCCAAAGGATTTTATTCCTGTATGTCTGCTTCACTAAAACAATACTTCTGTCCTTCATATTCTGTAGACTGTTCTTTCTTTTTTTTCTGATATTCTCCTTTTTATTTTTTTTGCATAATAGACAAGGTAACATTAACTGCACTAAAGCATGGGATCTTTGCCTGTAATTGGCAAGTTAGTGATGTGTTAATAGCAGAAAAGAATCTGAAGTATGCAGCTATAAGCATGTGACAAAGGGAGATACTCGAACAAAAGGTTGATACAGTGAAGAACAGGAGGTTAGAAGATAAAGACACAATAATACAAATCCAACTCCAAGAACGCCAAAGATTTTAATGCAAAGCTTTTGGATAACAATCCTTCAGTGATACATCATTACATCATTACTCACTCTTTATAGAGCCTAATTAAAACCATGTGATCACATTCAGCCAGTAGCCCAACTCTCTGGAATTTTGTAAATATATGTCATTTGTGAATATTAGCATGATGTATATAAGATGCTTGTGTTACAAATGTTTAGAACTGTATGTCATGTGTATATCAAACTTCTTGAAGGTATTTGCAAAGTGCTGTTTGAAATGTAACCAGTGTACCCTACTGGAAAAGAACAGAAATGTACATGCACTATTGTAACTGTTTAAATGTAAATATTTTAACAGTGGAAACTGGGATACAGGAGGTTAGCCTCAGTTTAGTAAATTTTAGAAAAATAGCTGAAATTAAATTACTTTATGGCTATGCAATAAAAGGTGATATGTTTCAATGCAGCGAGGAGACACAATGTCTAAAACTAGGGACCTTTCTGTAGTGTCTTGGAAGTGTTTTATTGTTTTATGACTTCCAGTATTTGCCAAAGATCTGAAGTAAAGCCCTTGTCTGTGTATTTTTATAGGTAATGCTAAATGATACCATCTGTCATCAATGGTTGTTTTGGGCCTGGGGACTAGAAGACAGATGACAAGAATCAGTCATTCTGCAAGCTAGCCCAGCAGTAATATTTGAGATATTGATTTAACACTCCCGGTCAACAAATTTAAATAAATAAATAAGTAAATAAATTTGAGAGGTCACTGTGAAAGAGAGAGAGGCAGTATTCTGTAGTCTGTCTTGGACCTGACAACATCAAGAGCCATTCGCCACGTCTGCTTTACTCTGTATGTATGTTTCTAGGGAATAGTAACTCTCTTAGATATAGACAGGAGTATAGCAAAGCTTAATTCAGATGTTTTTCTTATTTATTTGAGGCTATCCTGCATTGTTTTAAATATTTCCTGTGATTTTGAACTCTGATGTCACTGTAAATATATATTTAGTATTGTCTTGTATTGTTATTATTTATTATTAAATATATTTAAATCTTTCACTGTGGCTGATCTGTCTAGAGATATTTAAGTTCTGAGAGTACTTGAATATTTATCTGGTGATAACTGGTGATAACTGTATTATAGTCTAGGCAAAAGGAGGCATAGCTAGTAAACTTCTGCCAGCCTTTCCCGTGTGTGTGCGTGCGTGTGTGTGTGTCCATGGGTGTGTGCGTGCGTGTGTGTGCATGTGAATCAGACTTCATAGAGTGTGTGTGTCAGCTATATGGGCAGGGACATGAAGCGCTGGTTGGACAGAGATGGTGCTAGAGGTCGTGGCTTGGCCACTCAGCTGAGATTTCAACTGTATAGCTGTGCCATTGGGGAGTCTTACTGGGGATGTGGAGAAAGAGGTAGAAACCAGCCTGGACTGACTGTGGTCTCTGTGAGCTCTTAAGGGAAATTGCACTTGATACAGGAAGCTGCATCTGGAAATACTGTGTGTATACTTGTCATCCTCCCAATGTATGGCCCCCCAACTGTTGCCAGTGGTGAGGATTGAGGCTCCATGATTACTGGCCCAGTGGTGGGGCATCACACAGAATATGTGCTTTCATGTGTCAAAAATGAGAAGTGGTCTTCGGCCATCTGCTGCAGTAGGTCTTTCACTTTACATCACCATTGATGGTGAAATAGATTGAACAAATCTTCACACCTGTTTTTAACGACCCTCTTTGATGTGTCCTAAGGCTTGGGATATCCCTTCCATCACTCAGAATTCTGACTTAATTTTTCAGAAGTTCCGTTGCTTAGTTGGAGAAATTGACATTCAAGATAGTTGCCTTGTTGTGAACTGTTGATTCCATAAATGTGCCTGTCCCTCTGCTTGTCATTTTGTTGTTTTGCTATTCTCACAGTTCAGAACACGATCTTTGATATTGTCATTGTAAATTCTTGCGTATGCTTACCATTGTGGTTAATAGTAACAAAATGTTTTCAGTCTTCTAGTGGCTTTTTAGCAGTAGAATGGCAAATGATGGGTAGTCAGCCCTGTTAGAGGAAAAGCTGCAGGGTGAGCTTGCAGCGTGTTTCATGTCACTGATGCTAGAGTTCGGGAATATATTCAACTCCAAGAATTTACTTATTTTACCAATCCCCCGAATCTGGAGGAGAACAAATGCTAGAGGTGAAATCAGTCATGTAAGAAATTCATGATTTGGAATATGCTACAGCAGATTGTAATCAGAAGGAAAAGGCCCAACTAAAATGGATGTTATGAGTGTTGCAGGTGAGCAGACACAAGCTGATACAGTGCCAGGCCTTGTTGACAGTGAGGGAATTGAGATGCCTTTGTAGCACTGGAATCCATTAATACCTCACTGGGTACAGTTGGTATGAAATGAGCTCTGTAAAACTGGGACTTGTTTTATTCTTTTTTAGTTGGTAATCTTGCTGCTTTATATGTTAGCATTTGTTTATGATTTGTTCCAATAAAATGTTAACTGTGAATGTTATTGTTCAGTAAAGTTTTGAAAAGAAAATGTAATTTTTTTTTGTCGTGCTTTTTTTTGCCCATGCAGAGCCTCATCTGTGTGGCATCACATCAATGCTGATCATACGCTGAGGTTTGCATAAGCCCCTGCTGGCTCCATGAATGCTTCAAATGACATTTTTGAAGCCTAAGGGTTCCTATACTTAACTGATTCTGTTCCCCCAGGAAAGCTGATTTTTTTTCACCCTACTTTTTGCAGAAGTCCCACTTCTTTCTGTTTGGGGGTGAATTGATATCTGGTGTCTTGCTGCTCCAGTTAACAAGATGATGTTTGGGGCAGAAGTTGCATTTCTTGTGAGATCCATTACTTAGCAAGAGGCAGTCCTTTTCATTGTTAAGGGGTCCTCTTCTCCACATTTTGCTTTCTTGTTTTCTTAAGAGAATAAGATGTGTTTTCAGGTGCCTTCTGGTTTCCTATTTCACTTCACAACACAGACTTCCTTTGTCTGAGCTTTACAGGGTGCTGGAGTAAGGGGAGGGAATCTCTTTATTTTGGTGGGGACTCCTTTTGTGAGGAGTAGCAAAGTGTGTGTGTGTGTGTGTGTGTGTGTGTGTGTGTGTGTGTGTGTGTGTGTGTGCGCGCGCGCGTGTTGGGGGGCAACCCTAAAAGGTCCTAACTGGGCTGTCCTCCTTTTCTCAAGTCCCTGCTGAAATGCCATTCTTGTTGGGACAACTTATGGTGTACCTTTCTTGGTTGAGGAGCCCCATCATTTCTCACCTCACCAGGTGCGAGTCTGGTTCCCCTTTGAGGTTGTCGCTTTGTTTTCCTTTCAGGGCCTTGCAGGTTTCCCCCTTAGATATCAGTCTGGGTTGTGTTTGGCAGCATGTCCTTAGTTTTCAGTGTCTGTCTGGAGTGGTTGCTTTTTCAGTAGGGAACAGAGTTATCCCTGTGTGCTTCCTGTGGTGGTTCCCTGATGTGGGAGAGTGAGAGTCTATATTACATTGACGAACGCTTAAATGTTCGAATCTCTAAAGGTCAACCTTTAGAGATTTGAACATTTAAGCATTCGTTTATCTAATATAGACCCGAGAGTGAGATATAAATTCCAGAAGTAGGAGTGGGGACCCCCTCCACACACACTTCTCCTCTGGGAACTACCCCTTGTGGCAGCACCTTCAGGGTGTGAGTACTGCTGGGCTCTCACTTAGAGATTATCTGTCTCGATTAATCACACCAGTTCTCTACCTGTGTTGAGAGGGCTGCTTTATGGAGAGGACTTTCTGGGCTGCTGTGGATTTGCAACACTTCCTCCTGATGATGTAGGGGTTGTTGGTTAGATATTTTTGCCTTATCAGTTTATCTTTGAAGAAAATACCCTCCTTAATGGCTCATAAATAACTCCCTCTCTCCTTACAGTTGAGAAATCTCCGTAGCAAGTGTTTCCCTCCTTTAAGACATAACATATACTACTGTATCACTTTGTAGTAGTGGGGAGGCAAGTGATAATTTTTTTCTTGATTTGTAGGAATGTGCCCAGCATTAGAACGAGTAGACATGTGCTGCAGTATACTTATATAACTGATAGGTTAAGGTCATAGTGTGCATCTTTACAGTTGTATGTGTGTATGCAGGGCTTTTTTGAGCCAGTATGGCATACTGGCACCTCTGTTGCCCTGTTTCTTTAAAAAAAAAAAAAAAAAAAAAACTTTCTTTTTAAGGGCGTTCTTCTTTAAGAATGCCCTTTGCGTCGGGTTGCACAGACGCAGAAGACCTTCTGTGTCTCTGTGATGTGCGACCAAGCGTTTACATCTTCCTGGTCCGTGCGTGCGGAATTTGAATTCATGAAGACGTTTGGACTGTGGACTACGACCGGACTAGTGAATGGTAAGTCTGCATGTGTGTAAGTTTTTAAGAGGAGTGTGTGTGTGTATGTGCGCATGTGTGCAAGAAATAGGTAGGCGTGTGTGTGTGTATGTATAAGAAGTAGGTAGGTTTGTGTGTGTGTGAGTGAAATGTCCAGATTTTCACAGAATGTGAAGATTTTAGTTTCCCATCCGTCTGTTTCTCATAAAACTGTGTTTTTCTGGCAATCCCTGGCAAATCATTGAGGATTAAGACCGCAGATAATGGCAAAAATTTGAGCTTTAGACTTCATATCCTTCAGAAAGTTCATACTAATGCAAACCTTGTTGAGGTTATGTTGTCCTATCTTGCCTTCATTCTTACATGTGGGTTCGGAGCTGATCCTCAGCTCTGACTTGGACGATTACAGAAGCTCAAAGTCTCTGTTAGCTCATGGCAAGGTAGGTATCCCATCATGCAGTGGTATCAATCCTCAGATCTTGTTTGCCGCTTTACGAGTTCAGAAGTGCTCTTCTTGGCCATGGCTAAGTTAAAGTTTTTCTTCTGTATCTTCATATATATAGCTTGTCTTTCTTAGATAGAATATAGATAGAATATGTTTATTTAGATAATAGCTAATCTTAAGTATTATTAAGTAGTTGTCGCTGGTTTGTCAGCTGTTTGGCCAATGTTTTTTCTGCAGGCCTGTTTGTCAGTGCCCCATAGTGGTAGGTAGATTATTTCTGTTTAGAATTTGCTGTTTCTTCTTGTTGAGCCCCTTTGTCGGCTCTTTACTAGTTTTAAGTGTGTATTTACATTACATGACTTACTATATTTTAGTCCGTTTGTTTGGTATTAGCTTTCTGCCTGTGTGTTTGTTTGTCTAGGCTTAGGTAACTTAGTTAACTGTTTCCAACGGCTAGGTTCTTTTAAGTTAGAGGGACCTAGTCGTCTATTAATCTTGCCTTTTTCTTTTTGTAGTGTGGTGTGTTCCTTTCCCGTTCTTGGCAGGGCTAGGCCCATTTAAGTTAGAGGTCCTAGTCTTCTCATTGGCATTTACTATTTAGTGTGGTGTGTTATTTCTCCTCCTTCCAGTAGTTAGGCTCCGTTTTAGTTAGAGGACCTAACTAATCCCTTTTTGTGCCTTATAGTGCATTTCAGCCTTTGCTACAGTGTGACAGTTATGTCTAAGGAGTCGAAAGAGAAGGATCGTAAACCTTTGGGTTTTAAAAAATGTACTCAGTGTCCGTAACGGACGGGCATAGTGCATGTGTCTACTGTTTGGGGGGCCATTCACTTACAAGAGACGTGTACTTTTTGTCACTCATTTAGCTCAGGAGTCCTTTAAGAAAGGAAAAATAAATTGATTTTGAAAGGTCTCCTGAAACCATCCTTTGAGGAAGATTTAGGTAGTTCTTCCTCACAATCTACAGATTCTCTCCCTCTAGCCGGAAAGAAAAGACTGTTAAAAGGCCATCTCCAGTGTCCTTTGAGAAATCTGGACCTCCTGAGAAAATACCAAAAACTACTAAGACTCCAACCTTATCGGCTCCACTGCCTTCAGAGCCGACTGAGGTTATTACAATTGACATGCCTATATAGGCCCCAAGAACTTCTTAGCCAAAAAAGAATTCTTTAGCTCGGAGCCGGTCAACAGATATTCCACCGGTTTCCCCTAATCTGAGATCACCTATTTTTCAAAGATCTTGCTCTCCAACCCTTTTCTCCAGGTCCTCTAGGAGCTTATCGGATCAAGATGTGGAGAGGGTGGTGCGCAGACTGTTGAAGGTACCAGGGCTGGCAAATTTGCTCTCAGCTCCTGCCCAGCTGGCCTCGGAGCCGTCCAAATCTTTAACATCCACTGCTGTTCCTCCTCTGAGCCATACTGGTCTATTGGAGCCAGAATATCCAGTACTGCTTGCAGTAGAACCTTCGACTCCGGCACTCCTTGAGGAACTATCTGCTCCGACACTCTTGGTGCCATCAGTAGTGTCTAGGAGCCAAAGTTCACCGGTCGGCCCCGAGGGAGATTCTCGGACTCGAGCCTCTTAGGTTCCAAGTCTACCTCTCGGTACATCTGCTCGACAGAGCTTGGCTCCCACATTGGCTTCGGAGCCAATCTCCCTGGAATTGGTGGCTACCTCTGCTTCAGAACCAGTGGTGTCCTCAGAACCAGGGGGAGTCGGCCTTCGAGCTGTATGAGCGTGATGGCTAAATCTACAGCTCTACATAAGGATGCTGATGTTTTTCCCCCAAAAGCACCGGCTTCTGTCTTGGCACCACCCTATCCACAGGACACCAGAGATCTGCAGCCTCAGGGACATCCTCTGGGTGGTCCCCATTCTTCCGAGACCTCCCCAGAATATTTTTCTGAGGAGCCTCCTTGGAAGAAAACATGCAAGAGGAAGCATGTAGAGTCCCCTGATGAGTCTGTCACCTCTGACACTGACTTTGAGGAGTCAGAAGGGTCCCCACGGTCATCCTCTGATATCTCCTTTGCAGGTATCCTTGAGATCCTAAAACACAGAGGCGGTTGGACTACCATCACCCCTTCTGATGAGTTGGTGTACCTGAAGGCTTTTGGATCTCAACCTTCAGCCTCTTGGGTGTGTCCATCTTTCGATGAGCTCATCGACTTGTTCATTCAAAAGGCGTGGGAATCACCTGACATGATGAAGCCAGTCCCTAGGAGGCCAAACAAATTTTTGTCATACCCCAAGGAAAAAGATTTCTTGACTAAAGGTGTGCCAGTAGATGCTATGGTGGTAGCATCAGCCACCAAGAAGGAGCTTGCAGAGACATCCTCATCTGTCCATCTGCTGAACGAAGAGTCTCGAACGATGGACAGATATGGGAAGCGTGTTTTTTCTTCAGCGGCTTTTACCATTTGATCGCTGAATTATTTTACCCATTTTACAAGGGTTCAGAGAGATCTCCTGAAGGAACTAGGAGGTACTCTACAAAGTACTTCAACTGTGGGGGTACCAGAAAAGATTTCCACTCAGTTATCCACCTTAAACTCCGTAATGAATTCCTCCATGAGACTGATATCATACGCAGCAGATGGAGCATGTAGGGCAGCGGGTTCAGGAGATTCCCTGAGGAGACGCTCCTGGATGCGCTTGTGTAACTTTGTGGAAACATTTAAGTCTACCTTCACTAATGCCCCTTTTGATGGTTCCTCACTTTTTGGACCAAAAGTTAAGGATACACTTACCAGATGTGAGCAGGAAATGAAAACTCTCTCTGCCGTTGGAGTATGTTTTTCCATCCCAAGTCCCTACACTAAAGGGCAGAAAGGCAGTAAGATGTGGTTCAAGAAATCCCAGATGCATGACGTGATTCCTTCCCCAGGGGCAGAGGGGAAGAAATAATAGTAGACGCCAACCCTAGAGGCAGAGGGGGCCCGCAAAACCAGGATGACCGTGATTCCTTTCGCAGACGTCCTTATCAGTGCTCCTGAAAGGAGGCCCGACTGTGCTACTCTGGAGCCAATCGGGGGACGTTTATTTTTGTAGCCTGAAACCTGGCACAACATCACAAAAGACAAGTGGGTACAAAACATAATATCCAGAGGATACTTCATACCCTTTTCCTACCCCCTCCTCGAACCAGAAAAATCCCAGATGGTTCTACCCAATCTCAGGGATCAAGCAACCATAGAAATCCAAAAGTTGCTAAACAAAAGTCATCCAAACCGTTCCAGCAGACCAAATAGGATTCGGAACTTACTCAAGATTCTTTTTAGTACCAAAACGAACAGGGAATTGGAGGCCCATATTGGATATCAGCAAACTAAACAAATCAGACAAGAAGTCCAAGTTCCGAATGGTAAAACTGCAGTCGATACTCCCCCTTTTAGGGAAAGACAATTGGATGTGCTCCATAGACCTCCAAGATACATACTACCACATAAAAATGGACGGAGCATCGAGGAGTCATTTGTGCTTCCGGCTGGGAGCCAGTCATTATCAGTTTCGTGCTTTGCCCTTTGATCTCACTACAGCCCCCATAGTGGTCACCAAATGCATGGCAGTAGTAATGGCTCACTTGAGACGTCTTGGATTCTGAGAGTTTCCGTACCTGGATGACTGGCTCCTAGCTGCCACCACCAAGCATCTACTTCAGCAGGCCAGAGGCATGACCTACAAATTTGTGCTCAGCTAGGCATTACAATAAACTTGCAAAAATCTGCCTTGTTGCCATCTCAGCATATTACCTTTATAGGTGCAGAAATAGACACAGTAATCTTCATGTGTATGCCTTTCCACCTCTGCCTCTCCTCCCAAAGGTACTTCAGAAGGTCAGACAGAAGCTAAAGATGATTTTAATAGTCTAGGATTGGCCTCTACAGCATTGGTACCCACACTGGGAGGAGAGGTAACGTGGGAGCCTCCCATGGCATTTTCCATCTCCACACCTGCTGCTGCTGGAGAACAGTCATTTACCTACCGTCAACAATCTCAAACTTCACTCTTGGACAGCCTGGCATATTCTGTTTCTGTTTTGGAGGGTTTCAGCTTCCACAGCAAGTTTTGAATGTTATTTGGAAGCCAGAAGGCCTAGTACAAGGAAAGTGTACGAGATAAAATGGAAGAGATTTTATTTTTTGTGCAAGCAAAAGCATTTGATGTTTCTAAGCCTAATTAAGTGTGGTGGTTTCAATATCTTACTGAGCACTGGACAAAGGTTTGTCCTTCTCTTCTATTAAGATTCATGCTGCAGCAAGCAATCACTATTTGAGCCTGCAGCTACTGCTGAGTTGAAATATTTATCATGGGAAGACTGCTTTGTTAGCCATTACCTCTCTGAAGAAGGGTTTTTGAATTATTACAGGCCCTATGGGAGCCTTCTTTTCTTTACCCTTTCCATAAGGATACCGTATTCACATCAACTCTTCCTTCCTTGCCTAAAGTGTGTGTGTCGGGACTGCAGCAATGTGAGATGAAGAACATAGTACAGTTTCGATGATGGCTCGCCTTCCCGATGACAGAATTGCAAATTTCAAACAACAGATATTGCTTCTTCTTCCCAAACACAAGGTCAAGGCAAAGATCGTGCTCAAACTACTGGAAACAATGGCCTCAAACATAACCCTCGTTCCCTTAGCCAGGATGCATATGAGAATTCTACAGTGGTTACCATTCTCCCAGTTGTCGCTTTAAGAACTTCCTCTATTTCACCTAATCATAATAACAGAAACTTCCAAGAGGGATCTTCGTTGGTGGATTCAATCCAACGAGTTAACCATTGGGGGACCATTTGTTCCACATCAGTCTGTTGCTACTGTGATCACGGATGCTTCCCAGATTGGGGGGGGGGGGCATTACCTGGGAAAGACAGTCCAAGGCATATGGCAAGAACACGAGGCCTATTTGCACATCAGTGTTCTCAAGATGAGAGCAGTACTTCTGGCGTTGCAAGCACTCCACAACTCTCTTCCTCTAGGGACGATTGCAGTCCAGTCAGACAATATGTTAGTGGTATGGTATATAAACAAACCAGGAGGAACCAGATCATACCCACTTTTTTGAGAGGCTCTGAGGGTTTGGCAGTGGGCAATATCTTCCCATCACTTTCTAGTTTGAACGCACAGTGTGATAGCCGACAAGCACAGCAGGGCAATGTTGATGCCTCACTCATAGTCTCTAAATCAGAACATATCAGAAGAAATCTTCCGCAAATGGGGCCAGCCTTGCTGCAATCTTTTTGACACTCCTATGAACTTTAAATGCAGCAGCTACTTTGTCCTTATCCCCCTTCCGGGGGGGGAGACACCAAGAGACGCACTTGTTCACAATTGGCCCTCGGGACTTCCTTATGCTTTTCCCCCCGTTTCCCTTCATATCAAAAGTCATTCAGAAAGCAAAATCCTTGGGAAGCAAGATGATTCTCATTGCTCCATATTGGGCTTGTCAGATTTGGTTCCCCTTTCTCGGGCCTCATCTACTGGATTATCCATGGATTCTGGACCCAGTTGCAGACCTGCTGACACATATGTCAGGAACGATCCGTCCTTCTCTCCACACCCTCAACTTGACAGCTTGGCTGCTCCACTTCCAACTTTAGTCAGGCTTCAGGATTTCACTCCAGCAGTAAAACATGTTTTGATATCCTCTCATATAGTTTCTACCAGAAAACTATATGTTAGTAAATGGAAGATTTTCTTTCTGGGCGCAGACCAGAAACATAGACCCCTTCAATTTTGGATTTCCTTTCAGAAATCTTCCAACAAGGCTCAGCCGCTGCTACAATTAAAGTCCAGCTAGTAATGTCCAATTTCCACTTAGGACAGCATACACCTAACTTGATGGCACATAGACTGTGTAAAGTATTTTTGAAAGGCACTTCCTTATTGAGACCCCCATTTAAAGAACCTGTATTTCCTTGGGACTTCAACTTTTTCCTATCACACTTAACCTCACCACCCTTTGAATCTTCTTCCACATGCGATCTAAAATTCCTCTCTTGGAAAACAATGTTTCTGCTAGCTATAACCTCAACTAGAAGAGTTTCAGAGCTACAAGTGCTTTCAGTCAAACTGCCCTATTTGATTTTCCATAAAGACAGGGTTTCGCTTCGAACTAACCCGTCCTTTGTCCCTAAGATTTGCTGTCAATCTAATATTAACCTCTATTGAGCTTCCAGTGTTCTTCCCTAACCATACCAACAAGGCAGAATACAGACTTCACCAACTTGATGTGCATAGACAACTTAGGTTCTATCTCCACAGAACTAAAGAATTCCGGAAGTCAGATCAGTTCATATCCTTTTCAGAGGCAAGAAAGGATATGCCAGTCTCTAAAATCACATAATTTGCTTTCCAAGTGCAGAACTTTTATATATTCCTCCAATGACAAGGAACTCCCCTTCAAAATTAGAGGTCACTCAACTAGGTCAGTAGCAAAATCCATTGCTTTTCAAGCCAGAATTTCAATGGACAGTATTTGTGCAGCCGCGA
This sequence comes from Protopterus annectens, assembly GCF_019279795.1. Classification (NCBI taxonomy): domain Eukaryota; kingdom Metazoa; phylum Chordata; order Ceratodontiformes; family Protopteridae; genus Protopterus; species Protopterus annectens. The sequence continues at coordinate 806,635,387 of NC_056739.1, forward strand.
CTTGGGCAAGCTCACATACTTTTATCACTCATTACAAAGTTGATTTGGCCTCCAGGGACAGAGCTTCCTTTGGTTCCACAGTGCACAAGAGTGTATTCCCACGAGCCACCCAAGAAAAAGGTGCTAGGGACGCTGTCCCACATGTAAAAATGAAGAGAAAAGACAACATAACATAAAGAAGTTATGTACTCACCATAACGTTCTATGTTTGTTGTCCATCTTGCCCTTCATTCTTACGAAACCACCCACCTACCCCCGTCGAAATATTCCTAGAGGACCTGGCAGGAAAAAAATTTGCTCTTTCCTTTATGTTGGAGACCTTTCACTATTGTTTTTCCTTTACCTGAGGGTACAGTACAACTATTTTCTGTTATAGTCAGCAGTAAACAAGATCTGAGGATTGGTACCACTGCATGATGGGATACCTACCTTTCCACGAGCCAACTTAGAGACTGAGCTTCTGTAATCTACTCCGAACCCACATGTAAGAATGAAGGGCGAGATGGACAACAAGCATAGAACATATTATGGTGAGTACACAACTTTTTTCTATCAACTTTCTAAGTTTCTAAGAGCAACATTTAAAAGGTGGTCCCTATTTTTGGACATCGCTCCTCCCATTATGTGTGTCTTTGTCCAGATTTCTTGCTCTAAAAGGATGAGAGGTATGGGGGAGGGTTTAAGAGGGAGGTAGGGTGTATTTGTAATTCCTCTCAACTGTACAGATTTTCACAGGATGTCCAGATTTTTGCCTTATATTTTTGGTCTGTTCCTCATAAAAATTCTTTTTTGTTTTGAGAAATCACTGTGATGATCGAAGGATTAAAATTACTAACTAAACGTATGCATATATAAAACAACTTCTCAGCAAACTGAAACCTTGCTCAAATGCCCCAGATAATATTCCATCTAAATTCTTACAAATTGCTGCAGATGGAATCGCTCTCCCCATTAGCATCCTAATCCATCGATCCATACAGGAATCCTATGTCTCTAAGCTGTGGTGTACTGCCTTTATACACCCCCTTCATAAGGGTGGTATAAACAATAATACCTCAAACTTTTGTCCCATAGCCATCCTCTCCCCTATATCAAAAATACTGGAAAAATGCATTAATGTTCAGCTAATGCTTTTCCTTACTGAAAACCACCTCCTCTGTCACACCCAACATGGTTTCCGTCCTGGCCATAGCACTATAACTGCTCTACTTTCATTCCTAGATATAGTCAGTCATGCTCGTGACTCTGGCAAAATAGTTTCAACAGTCCTACTTGATCTCTCTAAGGCTTTTGACACCGTCTCCCATACTCATCTCCTTAGTCACCTATCTAACCTTAACCTCTCCGACAATACACTATCCTGGTTCTCAAGTTACCTTTCCAACAAATCTCAAGCTGTAAAATGGAGAAAAGGCACCTCTAGCTTCTTTCCTACCCCCACTGGAGTTCCCCAAGGTTCCATTCTTCGCCCCATGCTTTTCAATATCTTTGTCAATGACTTCCACTCTGCCATCCCAAATACTCTGCTGTGCCACCAACCTCCCTGAACTTTTAGCACACACACAAAATGCCTTCTCTACCACTGAGAACTGGATGCTCCAAAACCACCTATCTCTAAATGCTAACAAATCTAAAATACTACTCTTCCCCCCCACAAAATCCTTTGCTCTTGACAAAAAGACCTTCAAAATTAGAAGCCTTAACAATTCTACCATAGAAATTGCCCCCTATGTCAAACTTATTGGGGTCACTATCGATGAAAACCTAAATTTTGACACCCATGTTCAACTCAACATTAAGAAAACACATCAAAAACTTGGCCTGTTATATAGAAACTTCCACTATCTCTCGCCTTCTAGACAAACGCTTGCCACTACCTATCTTTTTCCCTCACTAATGTATGGTGCCCCTCTATTAACTAACTTATCCGCCTCCACCGCCTCAAAAATGGAAATTTGTTATAACAAAATTTCTAAATTCGCCACCAAAGCCAAACACTCCTCCCATCATTGCTCTGCCCTCCAGTCACTAAACTGGCTAGAACTCCCCAACCTTCTAGACTACCTCCAACTTACCACTGTCCACAGGCTACTATTTAACCCTTCTAAATGTCCTGCACTATCCAACATCCTTCAACCATATACCCCTAATAGGCCACTTCGATCGGCCCACCTAAACCTACTCAATGTCCACAAACCAAAACGACCTGTCGGGCAGCACCTCCTTTCTTTTTCCCTAGCCAAAAAGTGGAACTCACTCTCTCCTACTTTAAGATTGACAGAAAATCCTAATAATTTCAAAACTCTACTCCATTCCTACCTGTTTTCTAAGTGGAAGTGCAACTGCACTTTCCCCACCTAGCCTCCTCACTGTACATATTAACAGCAATGCTATTCAATTTCTTACTACTATCAACCCTGTTCATATCTACTTATTGTTTACTGTTGTCCTGTGTATATATGTAAATACTGTAAATAGTTTGCTCTCCCTTTATTCCCCTCCCTAACATTTATGCTTGTTCTACCACTCTGCCATTACTAGACTCAGACTCTTTGTAACCTTTTAATCATCCATTTCAATATATGACTCATATGTTATGTAAACACCATTCCTTATATTGCCTCTGTATCACAAATTACCAGTATTCATACCATGTAGACTGACGGCTGCATCCTTGTGTATCTGTACCTTGAATATTATGTTAAATTTTATCTTTTGTATTTTTGTTTTTTATCTTTGTATTTTGTAATGTGGAGCTTTTCTCCCCGGGCCTCCACTGAAAATGGGCTCCTGAGCCCAGTGGACCTCCCTGGTCATCAAACTGAAATAAATAAATAAATAAATAAATTTGAGTTTAGTTTCAGACTTTATATCTTTAAGAAAAGGCATTCTAACACAAATCCTATTATTCTAGCAACTATCTGATTTATAAGAGCAATATTTAAATTGTGTCTCTAGTTTTGGGCCTTTGTCCCCCCATTATGACAGGCTTTGCCCAGACTTCTTGTGCTAAGAGGTTGAGAGGTATGGTGTGTGTGTGCGTTTGTAAGAGATAGGTAGCATACCCCTCAACTGCCAAGGTTTTTGCAGAATGTCCAAATTTTTGCCCCATATTTTAGTTTTTTTCTCATAAAAAGATTGAAGTTGCTAAATAATGACAGATATTTGAGGTTTAGACTTCATATCCTTTAGAAAAATGCATACAAACACAAATCCTGTTATTCTAGCAGTTTTCTAAGTTCATGAGAGAAATATTTATAATCTTTTCCTGCTTATTTTAGACTTTGTCCAGATTTCTTACATTAAAAGGTTGAGGTGTGTGTGTGTGACAGTGAAATGCCCTAGTTAGGGTTAGCAGATGGTTAGTAATTTTCTTAGCCTCAAGCCCTGTACCTTAGCTACAGGAAACAATAGCCTGAATCCACTACTCAAAATATGCAACTGTTTTGCTTAGCAAATGGTATCACTGTTGTGTGTTTAAAGTTTTAAAGCAGTGTTAGTGCCACATCAGGTAGCTTACTTTTGTTTTGATGCAGAAGGCTGTGGGTTCTATTCCCACAGCATGTAGATAGATTGCTGATACTGTGTTGGATTTTAAGAGGGTGGGGTGCTGCAGTCCTGAGTATGTCCTCCTTTGCATAAGATGCCTAGTAATCATGAACCTGTTTTAGTTTGCCATCCATTCCCTATTGCAATATTACCAGCTTATCATTTTTAATGTAACATAGGCAATTTTTTCTTCAAGGACAGCAGGCAGTGAATTTATAGATGAAATACGTAAATATAAAGTTTTTTTGCTAGCAGCAACCTTTTCATTAGCTACAATCAGATCTCTTTAATGTGGAATTATTCAGATGACTTTTACTTCTGCAGAGACTGCGCATATTGACTGATATCGGTGGGTTGGGTTGTAATGACAGACGTTTGAGTCGCCTTTCATGGTTGAAATGTTCTGAATTGTGCAGTTTTGGCATTATTGGTTCATATGTTTTGTTTCTTTGCTTACTGGCTATAAATTTAAAACACGCTGTAACAAGTGGTTCTGTATTATACAAGGGATATAATTTAATTATTATATATTGTATAATTAAATACAATCAGGAAGGTGAATCAAAGAAATTTTGCATAGTCCTAAAATGTGTGCAAGGGGTCTATGATTTGAAAACAGCCCAAAGGTAAACTTAATCTGCCACTGCACAGATGCATTTTCTTTGAATGTGGGTTTCAATGCTGTTTCAATGAATGTGAGTTTCAAAGTCACAGAAGTTTTAATGCTAAGTCTGTTTTTATTGTGAGACTGTATTGCTTTGTTTATCAAACGTCTATCAGTGTTTGTGCTGAAAATTTGAAATAAAAGTTTTAAATTAAATCCAAATATCTGTAGTCATTGTAGAAGTAAATGAGAGAGCATGCACACAGAGTTTTGAACAGTGTTTGTGGCAACTGGGGAAAAATGGCCAAATAATGGGACAGTGGAATGGCTGCGTGGGGGTTGACCCAAATGCAACATATGCATACCACCACTTGTTTGTTTACAAACAAGCACTGTGTATGTATGTATGTATGTGTTTCCCCATCTCCAAATACTTGAGTTTCTGAAAATGTGATGTATTCTGATTGGTAGAAAGGATAACCCAACCTTGAGCCTATGCAAATATAGGGCATACTTCCTTGATCAACTGATTTAGTAAAAATGCATTTTATCCCTGTAGTAGTGAAGTGGGAAAGAAGAGTTGTTAAAAGTTGATGCAGAATGGAAACGTGTTAGAGACCTTCAGCTTTTTTAGAAATTCCTAGATTCTAGAGCTCAGTGAATGCCTCGATGAAGGAGAGCAGAGTAGTGTTGCCCCTTGCAATGAGAACTACACTTGGGTGTTTCCATCCAGAAACTTCTTGTCCATCAAGTGTTGTTGTCTTTTGTCTTTTCCCTGTTAGGGGTCGCCACAGCGGAACTCCGGTCTGCTAATGATTGGCAGTAGATTTTGACAAACGCCGAGGTGCCAGCTTTGACGTTCAACCTTCAACGAAGGCATGCCCATTTACGCATGTCTTTCGAACGCCCACCCAACTGCGGGGAGGACATGCAGACTCCACACAGAAGGCACTCCCTGCACTCCAGCCGAGAATCGACCGGGGAGACCTCTTGCTGTGAGGCAGCAACGCTACCGCTGCACCACCGCGGCATAAACCTTGTCCATCAAGTGTAAAAACCTTAAACCCCATGTCCATAGGAAGATGGCTGCTGTGTCCAATATGTTGGTTAAGCATCATTAAAAGTGCTGTGCTCACCTCAATCATCCCCATGTCTTAAGCTGTAGCCATCCTTCCAGCCCCCGTATCTTTTCAGTTTTGTGTCCTAGGCTAAATCATGTATTCCTTCACTTTTGTACACAGTGAAACCGAATGTATCCAGTATTTCTATATGCTTCCTGACTTGCTTGTAATCCTATTCCTTCTTTCCTTAATTTGTTTTTCCTCCTTCTCCCCCACATACATAGAAAAGGTATTTTAACCGTCTTTAATCCCTTGTTCCAGCTGTTTCTCCAGTCCTGCCTTTGACTTTCTAGAATTCCAGGATTGCTTTCCTTTTTATTTTTTCATACGTCCTTTCATTTCTTTCTTGTTGTGGAGGCTGTTTCTTTAAGCATTTACAGTTTGTCTGCCCCCTGTTTTTAACCATATTTTTCTTTTCACCTTTTGCTGAGCTGCTTTCATATATCCTTTTGTACACCTTGCACACCTGCTTTTAAGATTTCTCATGGCTCATTTACTCTGTGCTGTCCACCATTTTGTCGTGCCCATTTTACTGTAACTGATTGCATCACTGCATTCCTCCTGTCTTCTCACATAATTAACCAGGCATGTGAGCTGTTCTGAGTATCCCTTTCAGACACAGCCTAGACCAGAACACATGAAAACAAATACAAAAATCATGAAAATGACCCAAGGCAGTCCCTTACAGTAGACCTAAAACATTTAGAAAAATTACTGCTTTTGTTAAAATGTTTTAAAACATAGGAGTGTACAGGCATACAGGTTGTTTAGCAAAGTGTTGCTGTGTAAACATAGTGTTTCGATTAGGATAAATAAATACATACATACATATTTTCTTAGGTCAAGCAAATCATTACATGTGTTCATGTTGAGCTTGAAGGTGATGAGTGGGCAAAAGCTGCCACCTGCTAGGTAAAGCTTGCCTGAGTAAAGTGTCCTCCCTTCTGTCAATCTACGTACTGGGAGAATTTGAAATGAGATGAGAATATTTCTTAGACATAGAAAGTTGTAATCCCTTTATGTGAACACTCTTGTTTAGTGACTTTAAGGCTAATGAATCACTTGGACTGTCCTGTACATAATGTTCTCCCCCAAGAATATTAACTTATATATTTGGGAAACAGAAATAAGAAACCTTAGGTCTTTATTTTCAGAAACTTTTTGAAGGATGCTGTCCTTGATTCCTGGAGGCACTCAGTCTTGTTTTATAGCTGCTAAGAAGGCTGTTTCCTTTTATAAACCTGGAACAGAAAGGAGGAAGATCCTTGTTCGGTATCCTTTATAATCTTTTTGATCAGTGTAATTCCAGGAGCTTACAGCATCTTTTTACTTTGCCTCTGGATAAAACTTCCAAGGATTTGGTCAGAATAGGCAAAGATTTTCAGTTTGCCAGTGTGGTTTTCAAGACCCTGCAGTTATTGGTTTCATCCTTTCAGTTCCATTCCTCCCTTATGGATGAAGCTCTGGAAAAAAAATGCCAGCACTCCCTCATCTTGGATTAAAAAGTTTCTGAAAAAGGTCCTTATGGCTGCTTTCTTATTGGACTTTTATGTAATATCTGTAATTTTGTGTGGAATAGGGTATGCCCAGAACCTTCAGAGCACTGGACACTTTGACCTCTGCTTCTCCCCGTGTTTCTGCATCAGATCTGGGTCTTGGACCTTCCATTTCTGTCCAGGGTTAGCCTACATCTAAAGACCACCAGACCATTCCTCCTGAGGTGGCCCCTTCCTCTTCCAACTCCACCCCTGAATATCCCATGGAGGTGATCCCACAGAAGAGGTCGTTGAAGAGGAGGCACTTCCCTGTGGATTCCCTTACCGAGGATGTGGATCATAATGAGGGAGAGAGGTCTCCCAAATCACCACTGAATGATGTCTTCTCTGCAGACATCTTAGAAATTTTAAAGCAGAGGTGGCTGGTCATCCAAAAACCCCTCTTCTGAAGAATCTGTATTCCTGGAGGCCTTTGGGGCCAGCCCGTCTACAACTTTGGTAGTTCCCCCGGCAGATACTCTTATAGACCTTGTCGCCCATCAGGCCTGGAAGGAGGCAGACACCATAGAACCTTTACCAAACCAGCCAGATATAATCCTTTCTCCCCTGAGGACTGAACCGTTTGGAGTAAGGGCATCCCAGTTGATGCTATGGTGGTGGCAGCAGCTACAAAGAAAGAGCTCGCTCAGCAAAGCTCGACTGTATACTCATTGATCAGGGAGTCCAGAGCGCTGGACAGGTTCAGGAAGTGCACCTTTGCTTCGGCGACTTTTCTGTTTAGAGCACTTAATTATTTGGGACACTTTATTCTACTACAGAGAGACCTGGTTAAGGAATTCTGAGTCCTTGGCGGAGTGCATACCTGTGTAGGAGCTAAATAAGATTTCTCCTAAGCTGACCATTCTTATTCCCTGGCAAATTCTTTCATGAGGCTGGTTTCGCGTTCAGCGGAGGGATCTTCAAGGGCAGCCGGCACCGGTATTACGATATGTCAACATGCATGAATGAGGCTTTGTGATTTCGCAAAGCCTTTTAAGGCATCTTTTTTCAGCACACACACACCCCCCCCGATGGTTCTTCCTTGTTTAGACCAGCAGTTAAGGATGCCCTGACCCACAGTGAGCAAGAAGGTAAGACCTTGTCTGCTGTGGGGATAAAGTCCCCCCCCCCTCAGTGAACCTACTCAAGGAATCAGAGGGTCTAAAGAAGACTTGATTCCATAAATCCCAAGGTTCTTCTGATCAAAGCTGAGCGTATTCCTCCAGAGACAGAGGGGGAAGCTTTAATGGGAGACATACCCTAGCCTAGAGGCAGAGGGGGCCCACAAAACTAGGGCTTCAGGGAACCTTTTTCCGATGAGCCCTTTTAGCCCTTCTGAAGCACTGCCTGACTGTCTGACTTTGGACGCAGTTGCGGGCCATTTTTCCCTGCATCCAGATGCCTGGGCCCAAATACATGCTTGGGTGCAAAGCATAATATCCAGGGGCTACTATATTCCCTTTCTCTAACCCCTCCACAAATTCAAAAGAAACTCCCCAACATTCCACCCAGCCAGAGGAAGTTGGCAGGTGTAGAAATCAAAAAATTACTACAAAACAGTCTTCCAAGAGGTCCCAGCCAAGCAGAGAGGATCCTGAACTTATTCCTGTTTTCTTTTTGGTGCCAAAGACAACAGGGGACCTGAGGCCTATCCTAGACCTAAGCAGACTCATTTTATATGTAAAGAAAGAGAAGTTCCGGATGGTAACGGTTTAGTCTCTCCTTCCGTTACTTAGGAAAGACGATTGGCTGTGCTCTATGGACTTAGAGGCGCTCCAGAAGTCATTTACACGTCCTCCTGGGAGCCAATCACTTCCAGTTCAGAGCCCTGCCCTTTGGTCTCACCACAGCCTCCCAGATGCTTACCGAATGCATGACAGTGGTCGCAGCTCATTTCCAACTGCAAGGGTTTCAGGTATTCCCATGTCTAGATGATTAGGTCCTAACTGCCCCCACTCAGCATCAACTATCTCAGGGCAGGGACTATCCTTATCAGATATCCGACTTCCTAGGCATCACCACAAGTCCAGACAAGTCACAACTATTGCCAGTACACACTTTGGAATTCATTGGAGCCCAGCTGAACACCATTACTCAGATAGCTTCTATGCCTCAGCATCGCATCAACACTTTTGACTGTTCAGGTCCAGGCCATACAGTCTCAATCCCTCTCCTCCTCCTGTGGGCCGTGAGGTCTGTGGCAGCTGCTGTAATATTGGTACTTTTAGCCAGATACTGTATGCACATTCTGCAGTGGACACTTGTCTGTTCAATGGTCAGTTTTACATCAGTCGCTATCTGTTCCTATCAGTTTGACAATTATTTGTAGAAGTCATCTAGAATAGTGGATTCACTCGGACCTGAGGGTTGGCAGGCCCCCCCCCCCCCAGTCATCTAGTAGATCAACAAGCAAGGAGGAACCCATTCATAACCACTGTGCAGAGAGGCCATGAGGGTTTGGGAATGGGCAATCTCTTCACACCGCTTTCTACTTGCAACACATGCACGGGGGAAATCTACTGTGTTGGCAGACAGGCTCAGCAGGTCCATTCTGATGCCCCATGAGTGGTCCCTCAATCAGTCAATGGCAAACAAGATGTTCAACAACAAGTGCAGCAGCTGTTTTGCTCTGATCCCTCCTTCAGGGAGTTCCCAGAGAGATGCTGTTTAACACGATTGGCCCCCCCTGGTCTCCTTTATGCTTTCCCCTCCTGTTCCACACATCCCAAAATTTCTTCAGAAAGTCAAATGGTTGAAGAGCACTGTGATCCAAATTGCCCCTTTTTGGCCTCTTCAGATTTGGTTCCCCTTCCTCTGGTCTCACCTCAAATATCCTCCATGGATACTGGAACCCAAACCAGACCTCCTCACTCATTCCACGCTAGGACTCCACCCAGATTTCCCCTCACTCAAGTTAACTGCATGGTTTCTTCAGTTTCCATGATTGTCAGTGTATCCAGGTTTTCCTCTCCAGTTAAAGCTGTCATTCTAGTTTCTCAGAAAGCTGCCAGCAAGAAAGTATATAAAAGCAAGTGGAAAAGATTTTCCATTTGGGCTGCTAATAATCACATCGATCCCTTTTCAGCACCTGTTTCCTCAGTCCTTTCCTTTCTGGAGTCTTTATTTAAAGAAGGTTCTAGTTTTGTGACCATTAAGCTCCAGTTAGCCATCATATCCAATTTCCATTTGGGATTACCTTCGGGATCTATTGCTTCAGCCAGTTTATGTTAAGCTTTATGAAAGGTATTTTTCTTCTTAGACCTCTGATCAAGGACCTGACTCCTCCGTTGGATCTGACTGTCATCCTGCAAGCTTTGACCCAAACCAGCAAATGATTGTGACTTGACATATTTAGAAGTCTGCAGTACTCATTGCTATTACCTCAGGGTTTCCCCTCCTTACTAATCCTTCATTCATGCCAAAAGTAACTACAGAATTCAATATAAATCAGTGCATTCAGATACCAGTGTTCTTTCCTAACTATTCTAACAAAGGAGAATATATGTTACATTCCTTGGATGTTCAAAGACAGTTACGTTTCTGCCTACATAGAACAAAACAATTCAGGAAGTCAGAGCAGTTGTTTGTCTCTTTTTCATCTAACTGTAAAGATCAGGCAGTTTCAAAAGTGGCAATAGCAAAGTGGATAACCAGTTGCATATCCTTTGTTTATGAGAAAAATGGTTTGAAGTTGCCTAGCCCTCCAAAATGCCATTCATCAACATCCATAGCGGCCTTTTCATCCAGAATTCCTATTGATGACATTTGTGCTGCAGCATCCTGATCCAAGTCTCATTCCTTCGTGACCCAATATAAGTTGGACATGATTTCCAGGAGTAGAACGTCCTTTGGCTCCTCAGTGCTCCAGGCATATCCTTCCTTGAGGCCATCCAAGAAATCATTTAGCCTGGGTACTGTGACCCAGCAGTGAAGCAGAATGAGAAGGACAACATCAGATTTATTAGTTTCGTACTTATCATAACTCTGTATCTGTGTTATCCTCTTCTCATTCTGCTTCATCTTCCCACCCAGCCACTCCCCCCCTCCAAAAACACTTTGGTTCTTGGAGGATCTGGAAAAGCTTTTGTTGGAAACCCATGTTCCAGGTTGAGCCCTTGTTTCCTTTTGTCTTCTGTGTATAAGGGGCAGCAAACTCGATCTGAGAAGCTTGAGCTAAGAGCAAAGGATGGGTAAGGGAGGAGCTTGACCCTTAAGTCTGTAGAAGGTGGCAGAGTTAGATTTGAGGATCGGATACAAAACCCATCAGTGAAGCAGAATGGGAAGAAAACAACACAGGTACCTAGTTATAGTGAGCACATAACTTATAATTTTGATTATTCTTTCTAGGGTGAGGTGGTGTTTGGCACATTTCTCAGTGCCTCATAGAAGACCTGCAGAAGAGGAAGCACTGATTGACTACTGTTAAGGGTTTCTCTGATAGCCCTTGTAATGTTTTTGTTTTAACTTTCAGGTCAGCACTAACCCTGCCAGGTCTTTCCACCAAGTCTTCTGAGAGAGAGGTTTTGGGGGAGACTTTGCAGCAGTACCAACTGCCCCTTTGGGCTGCACTTGGGAGGCCCTTTCCTTGAGCATGTCCCAGTTTTAGAAGAACTGTCACCAAACTCTGGTGGATTCTGGTCATGCTTTCAAGTAGCCATGTCTTGGAGCTGTTAGGCTCTCCTCTGTCAGAGTTCTTTCATGAAATTAGCTCTCAACAGTGTTGGAACACTAGGCCTATTCTACAGTTTTCAAGGTAATCGTAATGTCTGTTTCTCATTTGGAAAAACGAAAGCGCTTTTTATTTCTTGCCCTTTTCTCTTTCTGAATGGAATAAGGGCGCTAACATTCCAGGAAAGGAATTTTTGATAAGTTGTCTATCTCGCCTTCGTTTCTTGCTTGTTGGGATCGGAGCTGACCCTCTGCTCCGACTCGGCCGTCTTCTATAGCTCGAAAGCTGTTTACTGGCTTGAGGCTACCCCTTATCCCATGATGCCTAGCGCTAGCTACCCAGATCTCGTTTGCCGCTTCAGCTGCGAGGCTCGTTATTACTGGCTCAGGTTGTAGTAAGTTAGTTTAATACTTTTTTCTAGCTATTTAGGGGTTATATTTTAATACTTTAGTCTTTCAACCTTATTGTTAACTAGCTTGTTGTAGTTTTTAGTGTAATTGAATTTTCCCTTAGAACTCGTTTAAGTTTGAGAGTCCCCCCCTTCCCTTCTTATTGTAGCATTCTCTTTTAGTTTAGTCCCTCTTTTAATTTATAGGTAGCCATTTAAGTTAGAGTCTTCCTATTTAAAAAAAAAAAAAAAAGAAGAACCTTTCAATATAGTTTTTCGTGTTTTTGGTATAGATTGCTGTTTATACATAGTGTTTATAGTTTTTTGTTGTTTGGGCCTTTGGCCAAAGAATTTTTTTCTATAGAGATGTCTAAAGAATCCAAAGTATCTGGATTCAAGAAGTGTGACTCATGCTGTCAGAAAATGTCTCTGACAGATGGGCATACTTCTTGCGTCTATTGTTTAGGCGCAGTGCACCTGCAGGACTCTTGTTTTGTATGCCACGCATTCAGCCCAAGGGTTCTGCAGGAGCGCAAAAATAAGTTGATCTTAAAGGGTCTCCTTAAGCCCCAGGATTCACCAGCCAAGGCTCAGCTGGTGAAATCTTCTAAATCGACCAAATCGTCTGCTCCCAGCTCGGAGCCGTCATTGGTCCAAGCATTACCAACTACCTCAGTTCCGGCTGGAACCGAGGAGGCTGCTTCCCAGTCGGCTCCTCCAGTATTGCTGGAGCCGTCTCCCGACCCACAAGAGACCGAGGTCCCCGTCTTTAGAGTCTATACATTCGGCCCCTCAGTCTCCCCTATGGAAAAGTGACCGTAGTCATAAATCCTGCCACTCCTCTCGATCTCCTCGGCTCTCAGGCCATGACGTGGAGAGAGTGGTCAGTAGGTTGTTGAAATCGCAGGCACTAGCCAAAATGTTATCCAGCCCTCCTCAACAGGTGTCTGCTCCGTCTGCTTCAATCGATGTTCCTCCTCCGACTCCTCTGAGCTCGGAGCTGGAGATTGTTGGGGTTTGAATCGTTGACCCATCGGCACCGATAACACTTTCCCCTTCAGTTCTGTCATCGGCTCCAATCCCCTCGATGCTACCTTCCATCGAGGGATCTGGGCGCCGAGACTCCCTCGTCGGCTCCGAAGGGTCGAGTGCCATCGGACCCTTGTCCGACCCCGTTCTCCCTCTCGGAGCTTCTGCACAGGTGAGCTTGGCTCCTACATCGGCCTTGGAACCGTCCCCCCTCGGTGCGGAGGAGGATTCCAGTTTCCTCGGAGCCGGATCCTTCTTTGCATCGTGGCAGGGATGCCCTTGATGTCATGAGGAGTGTACTGGCCCATGAGTCAGCACCACGTTCAACCCTACTGACTCCATCCCCTGTAGTACCTGCATCAACCTCTGTCCCTCCTCCAGACACCAAGCATGGGGAACCAGCGCTCCAGAGCACCCCACTGGGTGTTTCCTCCTCTTCCGAGGCCTCCCCTGATCATTCAGAGGAGGTCCCTCGGAAGAGAAAGTGCAAGAGGAAGCACATTGACTCCCCTGAGTCTGTCACTTCAGATACGAATTTGGATGAATCGGAAGGGTCCCCGAGATCCCCCTCTGAAGATGTTTCCTTTTCGGACATCCTGGAAATGCTTAGGCCGAGGGGGAACTGGACTGCCCTAGCCCCTACTGAGGATGAATCCGTATTCCTGGATGCGTTTGGTTCTCGCCCTTCCACTTCCTGGGTGTCTCCCCACTTCGATCCACTAATGTCTGTGGTGGTTCGAAGGGCTTGGTCAGCCTCTGACACAGTGGAACCAACCCCTAGGAGGCCCGGCAAATTTATTACTGCACCCCCTGACAAAGCAGTTCCTTACTAAGGGTGTTCCTGTGGATGCCATGGTGGTAGCAGGAGCCACTAAAAAGGAATTAGCAGAGACTTCTTCCTCTGTCCATCCTCCTAACAAGGAGTCTAGGACTATGGACAGATATGGGAAGCGAATGTTTGCTTCAGCGACCATATCCATGAGGTCACTGAATTACTTATGCCATTTTACCAGACTTCAGAGAGATCTCTTAAAAGAGCTTGGAGATGCCCTCCAGGATCCATCAGCTGAAGGAGTTCAAGCTAAAGTAGCTTCTCAGCTGGTGACCCTTAATTCAGTGGTCAACTCCTCCATGAGGCTCATTTCCTATGCAGCCGATGGTGTGAGTAGAGCCGCAGGCATGGCCCTTCGGAGACGCGCATGGATGCGGTTGTGTAATTTTGCAGAGCCCTTTAGAGCGTCGTTCACTAACACCCCATTTGACGGTTCATTTCTCTTTGGACCACAGATGAAGGACACTCTTACTAGGTGTGAACAGGAAGGCAAGACTCTCTCTGCCGTGGGAGTCTGTTTTTCCACTCCTTCCAGACCATAGGTCAGAAGAGTGGGAAAATGTGGTTTTGGAAATCCCAGGGAGCCTCGCCTGATACACGTAGTGATTTTTCTCCAGGGGCAGAGGAGGGTATAACAACAACAGATGCCACCCTTGAGGCAGAGGGGGTCCGCAGAACCAGGGCAGCAGAGAATCGTTCTCTGACAAGCCCTTCCAGCACCCCTGAAGGGTTGCCCGACTCTGGAGGCAGTCGGGGGAAGACTTTCTCTGTATCCAAAAGCCTGGCAAGACATTACGCGAGATAAATGGGTACAATCAATCATATCCAGAGGCTAACGTAATTCCCTTCTTCCAATCTCCCCTATTGTCAAACAAATCCCCCCCAGATGTTCCACCCAATCTGAGGGCCCAAGCAGTCATAGAAATTTCAAGACTGCTAGGAAAAAAGAGTCATCCAGGAAGTCCCATCAGGCCAACTCGGATCCGAAACTTACTCAAGGTTCTTTTTGGTACCAAAAAAGACAGGGGACTGGAGACCAATTTTGGATCTCAACAGACTAAAGAAGTCTGTTCAAAGAACAAAGTTTCGGATGGTCATGCTTCAGTCCATTCTACCCTTTTTGGGTCAGGACAATTTGATGTGCTCAATGGATCTCCAGGATGCGTACTACCACATCAAGATGGACAGGCGCTCCAGGAGATTCCTTCACTTCTGGCTGGGAGCCAGTCATGATCAGTTCAGAGCTCTGCCCTTTGGTCTCACCACAGCCCCCAGGGTGTTCACAAGATGTATGGCAGTGGTCATGGCTCACCTGACCGTCAAGGATTCTAGGTGTTTCCTTATCTAGACGACTGGCTCCTTACTGCTACTACCAGGCATCAACTTCTTCAAGCCAGGGATTATACAATTGCAATCTGTGCCCAGTTAGGCATTACCATAAATTTCAAAAAATCTGCCTTGTTGCCCTGTCAGTCTATTAGCTATATAGGAGCAGATCTAGGTACAAGAAGTATGTCCGCAAGACTACCACCGGACAGGGTGGCCACAATTTAGCAGCAAGTTCATATCCCCATGCAACACAAAAAAGTACAAGCCCGGTTGGTCCTTCAAACTCTGGGTTCTATGGCCGCAGCAATTATTCTGATACCTCTAGCCCGCTTTCACAAGAGAACTCTGCAGTGGCTTCTATTCACACAGTGGTCCTTTCAACAACTCCCCATGTCCCACATGATTATAATTACAGAAACTTGCAAAACACACCTTTCCTGGTGGATGGTCTCCCCGCTAGTGTCTCTGGGCAGACCATTCATCCACCCCCCCAGTTGCCATGGTGACCACGGACGCCTCACTGATGGGGTGGGGGGGGCATTATCAGGGCAGGACAGTCCAAGGCACATGGCAACCTCAAGAGTACCATCTGCACATAAATGTCTTGGAGATCAGAGCCATGCTTCTAGCGTTGCAAGCACTTCAGAGCTCACTCCCTCCTGGGACAATTGCAGTTCAAACGGACAACATGTCAGTAGTGTGGTACATCAACAAGCAGGGCGGAACCAGATCCTACCCCCTATGTTGAGAAGCACTCAGACTCTGGCAATGGGCGATTTCCTCCCAACGATTTCTGATTTCAACGCACATCCCTGGAAAATCCAACGTCATAGCGGACAGGCTCAGCAGAGCTATTCTCATGTCTCACGAGTGGTCTTTGAATCAGGTAGTTGTGGATCTCATCTTCCGCAAATGGGGACAGCCTTGCTGTGATCTGTTTGCAACCCCCTTCAACACCAAATGCAGCAACTATTTCTCCCTTCTACCGCTTCCTGGTCATCCTCCCAGAGATGCTCTAGTCCACGATTGGCCTCAGGGACTTCTTTATACCTTCCCACCCTTTCCTCTTATACCTAAAGTCATACAGCAAGCGACTGTGTTGGGTTGCAAAATGATCCTCATTGCTCCTTACTGGCCTCGACAGATTTGGTTTCCATTCCTGCACAGTTATCTCCTCGAGCAGCCCTGGATCCTGGATCCTATTCCAGACCTGCTGATCCATCAATCAGGAGAGCTGCATCAATCCCTCCAGACCCCCCAGCTCACAGCTTTGTTGATCCAATTCCAACCCTAGCCAGGCTTCCCAGCATTTCCCCAGCTGTGCGTGATATTATCGTATCCTCTCACACATCAGCTACTAGGAAAACGTATGCTAGTAAATGGAAATGCTTCTCTTATTGGACAGAGGCTAGGAACATAGATCCCTTTTCAGCCCCAGTTCACAAGATCTTAGAATTCCTAACTGAGCTTTTTCATTCTGGGTCCGCTTATGCCACAATCAGGGTTCAACTAGCAGCCATTTCTAACTATCATGTTGGCTTTGCTAATCTAAATATCATGTCTCATAAGCTGTGTAAAGCCTTTCTTAGAGGGACTACTCTCCTTAGGCCCCCAGTGAGAGACCCCCCACCTCCTTGGGACCTTAATTTGGTATTAACCTCCTTGATTATGCCCCCTTTTGAACCTGCGGCTTTATGCTCCCTTAAGTTTCTATCTTAGAAAACTCTCTTTCTGGTAGCTATTACTTCAGCCAAACGTGTATTGGAAATTCAAGCACTAAGTGTTCGTTCTCCATACTTAGTTTTTCACAAGGATAGGGTAGCACTGAGAACTAATCCATCCTTCCTTCCTAAAGTATGTTCAGAAAATAATCTAAACCAATCCATAGACCTTCCATTGTTCTTCCCTAACTACACCAACAAGGCAGAATACAAGTTACACCTTTTGGACGTGCATAGACAATTGCGTATTTACCTGCACAGAACTAAGGATATAAGGAAGTCGGATCAACTCTTCCTCTCCTATGCTAAGGGTAACAAGGTCTCCCATTTTCCAAAGTGACCCTGTGTAGGTGGTTGTCTCACATTATCACCTTCATTTATCAACTAAGAAACAAAGAATTGGCTGCCAAACCAAAAGGACATTCTACTAGGGCTTTAGCTACTTCTGTAGCCTTCCAATCTAGGTTACCCATGGACTCTATTTGCGCCGCAGCCACATGGGCAACTCCTCATACCTTTATTTCTCATTACAAGTTAGATATGACCTCCAGGAATAGAGCTAACTTTGGTTCCACTGTTCTGAAGAGTCTGTTCCAATGAGCCACCCAGGATCATAGGTGCTAGGGACGCTGTCCCAACAAGCAAGAAACAAAGCCGAGATAGACAACTTAACATAAAGAAGTTATGTACCTACCATAATGTTCCATGTTAGTTGTCTTCATCTCGCCTTCTTTCTTGCTCCCCCCCCCCCCGCTCCATCCCCCTGTCCTATTGGACCGAGAGGAATTTAGATTTCACCAGCTGAGTATTTTTCTGGTTTGCTTCCTCTACTGATTTAAAGAGTATAATAGATATGCCCAACCTGTTAGTTTGGTCAGATTATTCTTGATATGTCTGGGGTTAGCTATTACAAACGAGATCTGGGTAGCTAGCGCTAGGCATCATGGGATAAGGGGTAGCCTCGAGCCAGTAAACAGCTCTCGAGCTATAGAAGACAGCCGAGTTGGAGCAGAGGGTCGGCTCCAATCCCAACAAGCAAGAAAGAAGGCGAGATGAAGACAACTAACATGGAACGTTATGGTAGGTACATAACTTCTTTTTCTCTTACTTCCACTACTGTATGTCAATACATGCTGTAACATAATCATTTAACAGTCATGCCAGGAAAGTTCTTGGATGAAGTTGGCTGTATGTAGATAACCTGCTGTGGGCAAGTTTGCACACAAACTGTCTAAGGGGTTCGGGAGATAAAATAACAGTAGAAGAAAAGCCTGTGCCCATTAATCACCCTACAAATCCAAACCACAGAAAGTACATTTGTTTGTATTTAGCTCCACACAATGTACCTACTTGTATATCTGTGGTGGTGATATTAACCTTTACCTCAGAGATTCACAGTTACAGAAGTGTCAAATCAATACCAAGACACACTTCTTCTGTCCCCCATTGGTCATGTAGGGACATTGATTAGTCCAGTGTGGTGATAGCAATGGCACACATACCTCTAATCCTCTTAAGTGCAAAAAATCTGGACAGTATTGGGGGAACAAAGGCCCAAAATCAGGGACATATATTAAATATTAAGACACAGCAACCACTACCAGAACTTGGGTCCAATAAGATTAAAAATGTACACCATGAAAAATAGAAAGATCCAAGGCAGCCATATACATATACTATTAATAGTTTTTTTATACATTTGTTGTTAGATGTACAACATTTAGATGAAGGTGTTATATTAGTTTGTGTCTTTAAGAATGAATGAATTGTAGTCATGATACTGTGAAGTATTTAATGAGCTGTTTCTGTGTTTGTAATGTACATCTGATGAAGCAGCTTTGCTACGAAACCGCTCATGTTTTTACCTTGGTATTAAAGACGGATTATACTGGAGTTTCTGGCTGTCCTTGGGTCTTTTTGTCTATTTTTGTGGTATATATGAAATATTGCTTTTATAAATTTAGAAAGTTGCTTGAATAACAGGTTATACATTAGCATGCATTTTCTTAAGAATATGAAGTCTGAATCACAAGTATTGCAAGGCCCCTTAAATCACCCATGTGGGGGCAACCCCATCCCCCGAACTTGTATATACCAAACATACCTTGGAGAAAAGGGAATATTCCAAGAAATGGCATTTTAAACTTGGTATACAAGTCCATTCTTTCGGCTATTCAGTCTCTGTAATTCGGGACTCGCTGTAGTAGGTGCTGACATTTCAAATGGTTACCAGAACATTTTATACATGGAGGAGGGCTGGAAAATGCAGCTGTACTTAGTGGTGATACAAAGGCCTTCCTTTTGCAGAGTAAGATAGCACTGTAGTGGTGCGCACCTTGCTTACTGCCCGTTATCCCACATTTACAGCAGATCTCACAGGCAGCCTTCAGCACCACCTCTTTGTCTATGTAATTCAAGAATTTAGTTATGAAGTGTCTTGGTAAATTGCTGAATTTCCTTATGGTGATGACATTAATTTAATTTCAATATAGATGGGCAGTCCCTTTGGTGGAAAAGGAATGGTCAGTGCCAGATAAAAGTGATGGGATCATGCCCCTTAATTCCTCTGGCAGTCTAATCAGAGATTATTCTGATGTGCCCTGTCTTCCATGTCATGTACTTTAAGTCCTGTTTTTTGTGTATGTCATCCATTTGTTGAGAGTGGATGTTGATTATGGTCTATTACTCAAGTTAATTTATCTTTTGTATTGCTGTTCTGGTTTATGGCGTATGCTTGCGTCTTCCACCTTGACGTCTTCTTCAGTGGATTTCAGGTGTTGAAAGTTCTTTTTACATCACAGAGCAGTACTTTTAGTGCCATTGACAAGCTATGCAGTACCACAGTGTCTGATGTAGTTTTCCTGACAGTGAGTCGCTTCGATTTTTAGCTTTCCTGTTCATTCTCTGGCCATCTTCTCAGTGAGTCTTTGTACAAAGCTGAAAGTTTGGATTATGTTTCTTTAAATTTTACCACCTTCTTATGTACAATTCATTTGGTTCTTATCAATGGGTCACAGGTTTTATAAACTACTTAAGTAACCGACAGCATCAATAGCAGTCAGCTGGTGCATCCAGATTTATGGTCATTCCTGCGTGTGCCCCAAGAGTGGCTAGGCTTTGTTGTAGGTAATCAGTCCTGGAAGGAGGTGGCAAAGCATTCACACTGTCCAGTTGCATGGCTACCCTTGGGATGTGTGTGGTGCACACAGAGAAATTTTATCTCAAGCCATACACTCTTCAAATGGCTGCCTAGATGATGGTCACACTGTGGCCCAAATTTTAGTCCATGAAGGGAACCATATGGGTATCTAGTAGCCTCAACAGTGGCTTACATGGCTGGCAGACAGGTGCAAAGGCTAAAAGTACTTTATAATACTCTGGATTAGTTTTTTTCTTGCTTGGTAGCCCAGATGTTGATGGGTTATGCACTTGGTTCCTAAGAATATTCCTTTTAATATATCCTTACCTTCACACATCTTTAATCTTACCCTTTCTCATGGAGTTATCCCAGCTCTTGGAAAGAGGCTGCATTGATATTTTTCCCCTAAAACACCACATGCCTCCTCCTGCACATCTTTTCAGACGTATGTCTCTACTTCTCTGCCTCACTGCAATACTTAAGAAGCTGGTTGTACATCATTTCAGAAACACCTAGATTAATATTGCATTTTGATGTGCTAAGAACAAGACTTCAGGAATGCAAAAAGTACAGTCAAAACCTTCTAATTATGCTTTAAGAAGTATGTATAATGGCCTTTGTCACATGACCTGAGCAAGGCTTTTCCCTAAAACCCTTGGGATCCTATGCTTTGCTTATGTTCCTGCTAATTGGCTCACCAGTTATTTGTCAGGAAACGCATGTTTTCAGGGTGAAGGTCCGGGATTGTTGCTCACCTTTTTCACCAGTCTTCTGTGTTGTATCACAAGGCTAAGTTCTTGGCCCAGTCCACGTTACACTTTTAATCATTTCATTCAGTATATCTCTTGCTTGATTGACATATTTTTTTGCCAAGTGGTTATCTTAAAGGCTTCCGTAGTCATTTTGCTCACTGTACTCATCAGTCTGCACTGCAGAAGGGCTTAGCTACATTAATAGAATGGTGTGCTGTTGGACAGCTTGCCAGACACTGTTTTTTGGCTTCTGTGGTTGGCCTTGCATGGTCTTATCAGAAGAGATCTTGGGGGTATGGAGAATGCCATTCATTTATGTACCTGTGCATTTGATTAGGCCCCACCCTTTCTTTGCTGTAGATACTCCACATTTCAAATCTAAGATGACAAAGTAGCTGATGTCCTTTTAGAGCTGTTATCAATGCCTTTCATCATAATCTTGCTTGACTGTGGGAAAAGGATGCTTATTTCTGCTTCAGTTATATGTATTACTTCACTTTACAAACAAGCATGGGCTACATCTGATCTTTAATAAAATATTTCTTCATGGTGTTAACTGTCTAGGCCGAATGCTACAGTGGCATTTTATAGACTGACAGCTTCTTATATTTTAGTGAGCAGATCCACACTTATGTGCTCTTCTTTACAAGTTAAAGTTGTTAGATTACCCAAGCCAAATACTCCGGCTAAAATGTCTTTCAGGATGTATTTTCCTGCTTTACACAGATGTTAGTACTTACCATTCCTTTAACATGTTACCATATTACCAATGCAGCTGTTCTGCTAATGCCTACTTTTCCAAGTTCCATTTCTGCCTCCATTTTGTATACTCCTTTACATATTCTGTGTTGTGTTGCTAATTATCTCCATGGGATGATGGGCTTTATTCTGTATTCCAGAGCTGTATTTAATCATAACATGTTATTTATCTTGAAACATAGTTTATCTAGGTTTGTGGTGTTGCTAGAAGTGTTAAGTGGGCTATAATATGCCTGTAGTTAGTTATTACATTTGCACAGATACTTTTTCCAGTTCCTTCTCTGGCCTTGCCATGGAGGAGTACTTACTTGCTTGAGCTGTGTTACTAACTGCCTACACCAGGTAGTAGGTTTGGCTTTCACTGTAGAACTGCTGTAACCATGTGATTGTCTAATGCATACTTTTCAGACTGGGTTTGTGGTATAACTAGAAAAATATTTATTTTTCATAAATGTATTCAATTGCATTGTCACATTTAAATTAAATGTTTCATGTGGCTGAATGTAGCTGTTTTTCCAGACAGTAAAAATGATATGGCTTGGGATTATAAAGTTAAGCTTCCGTCCCCCTTGCAGAACTCAACTGCTTAATTAGCAGTGGGACACATTCTTGAGGAATGGAATAAGGGGGGTCTATATTAGAAGAGCGAAAGCTGAAAACAGCGAACGCTCTTATGTTGAAACCACAAAATGTCGAATGCATGGAACAGAGATTTTTTCCCTGGGGGAAAAAAGCTGTTCCTGCTGTTCAACATTGTTGTACTGCTTTTTTAGGTTCGACATAAGAGCGTTCGCTGTTTTCAGCTTTTGCTCTTCTAATATAGACCCGAATAAAGCCATGGTGGTGCCTAACCTAGGTAAGGAATAATTGCTTCTTAACTTGGCCCAGTGGTGCAGGACTGATGTCCAATCTGTAAAAGTCTGACTTTGAGACTTGAATGGATGGGGGGGATGATTTCTTCCCATCCTGTGGGGGGAGAGTGTAATCTTCTGTTCAAGAGGCCCATTGATGAGGGCTTTGCTTTTTTGTGGAGGCCCCTTTCTTGTAAGCTTGTTGAATCAGTTTTTCATCTGACACATTCACAGGATTTCACAAGACACATTTATCTCAAACTTGTGAAATATCCAGCAGGTGTATTATGTGCATGGATTGTCTCCACTTCTGAAACTTTTTTTTTTCTCTGCAGAAGGTCTACGAAATTGGCATTCTGAAGCAGTTCCCTTTCTCCTCTGCTTTACAACGCATGAGTGTAGTAACAAAGACTTTGGGAGAGAAACGGCTTGTTGCATATTTGAAGGGGGCACCAGAAACTGTAGTTGCCCTGTGCAAGAGAGAAACAGGTAACTAATGACTATTAGCAGTTTATGGTAGTTTTTCATGATTAGTGCTGGAGATGGAAAAGTAGAAAGCTAGCACCTGTTGAATAGTGTTGAACCGGGAAGCATCAGAACAGGAGAAATGGAGAAAAATTAATTAATAAGATAATATAAGAACATGAGTCTGTACTGAACATATTGGATTTATTTTTAATCTACAAAATGAATTTAGTATTTCAGCTAATATTTAATTAATTGCAAGTACTAAACCAACTTTGCATGTGTTACAACAGTTTAAGTCAGAATATTACTCAGTACAAACTGGCTTTTTTATTTACTGGAAGTGTAAACATTTTAACTAGTATTGTTATTTCTTTGCAGCTACTGAACTAGATGTGTTGGTATATGTTGTTTCAGACAAAGAATAAACTAAGTTTGTGAACATTATTAAAAGCTTTAGGGAAGAAAGAAATCTGGTGGTTAGTGTATGGATTAAAGTGTCTGTCTGCAGTGTCTGTGCATTTGTTTTACATTTAATTTAATTTTCAGTTATACTTCTAATGTTAAAGTTGCAAGTAGTTTTGAAAAACGGTAGTACGTGTTTAGTCTTCTTTTATTATCACACTTGCAAAATTATGTCATGCTATGTAATGATCTGTGATTTACATAAATCAGCAAGGCATTCAGGGTAAACAATGCAACATTTTAAGATGAGCAGGTACTTACATTGTGATTTCACTGTTATGTTAAAAGATATTTTAATTTTCAGTGTAAGGTGCACCATTTGCATGATATTGTTAATAATTTGGCTTTCTAGAGTATAAAACTCTCCTTTTGCAGCAGTTGGCATGGAAATATAGCAGTTTCTACACTTGTTTTGTTAGAGGCATTTTGGGTATAGCCTTTCATGCATGGGTGATGTTGCACTATTGCACACAGGAGCATGTGACCAGACTGTGAAACTCTGTGCCCTAGTGAGTTTATCAGTCCCTGAAAGAAAAAAAAAAACTTAAAAGAAAAAAGTTGGTTTCTCTCTCTCTAAATTAAAAAGAGTCAGCAGATTGTCTTCAGCTAGTGTGGCTATAGTGCCTGGCCTTGAGTTTTACTTTTTTATTTTTTTAGGAAGGGAGATGACTTAAACTCCAAAAACAATGCATCAAGTGTATTGGGAAATGTACTTGCTCCATTGTTCCATGGCCTTAGTAACAGTAGCTACATTTGTGGAGCAAACACTTCCCTTGATGCATTGCACTCAGCTTGCCTATAAATTATACTCCACTTTGTTAGAATTATGTGAGAATTAAATAAGTGATGGCTGACAAGAAGAAGCTAGTCACCGGTGTTCCCAGCAGATTTTTTTTTTTTTTGGCACAGAGCAACTCAAGATTTATTTGTCACAGGTACAAAATGTGTGCTCTATGTTTGCATTCCCTTAACTTTACCCACATTCTGAAAGAAAGCACCATAGGATCATAGGAGGTTACTAGGCTTAATGGCCTTATGACCCTTACAAGCATAGCCAAGTTCATCCCGTGCTCTCAATGGTGTCTGATTCAAGCAGACACTAAAATCAGCTCCTATTGCCCCGTCCAACAGGGAACCCAGGTGGACCCCCCCCCCCCCGAGGGTGAATTATTGGTTACCCATCCAGTTGTCAAAAGTGCGCTTAAGTAGGACCAACGAGGGACTTTGTTTAACGTGAATAGGAAGCTTGTTCTAAAGGTGGGGCAACCTCTGAGAGATAAATCTGACTCTCCAGCAAGTTCTGTTGATGTCGCATACCAGGTTAAGGTCCTTTGAGCAAGTGACCCATGTGCCATTTAACTTGCAAATATGCAGCATTTCCATTAATGCTGGATCTGAGATTGCTCTATATGCAAGGCACAGGTTGCCTCTGAGCAGTCTCTATGACAGAGTAAAGTGACAATGATTTCAGTCTGTCCGCATAAGACAGCTCTTGAAGACCCTGACTTTTCTTTGTAAGGAACCTTTGTGGTCTCTCCAGTTGCTGCAGTTGTTTGGAAAGAACATACCAAAGGGAGGTCTGATGAGGGAAAAGTACAGGGGGTCTATAATTTCATTTTTCTGGAGGCAATGTCCTTACTTATGAGATGAGCAGTATAGAATGCCATTCTTGCCACTGTGGAGACATGGTGATCTAAGTTAAGGTTGCTGTCAACGTTTGTGCGTAGATCTCTCACCACTAACTGTGTGCTTAAGGTATTGCTGTTGATGTGGTAGTTTGCAGGAACAGCACCCTTGCCGAAGAATATGGTGATACATTAAGTTTAAGACCATGACTTTGGCACCAGTCATTAATCTGCGTACGACCTGCTTGCAGGATGTTGCCATTGCTAGGGGTTTCAGTGATCACTCTGTTTGCAGTCATCAGCAAACTTTGTCAGCCACAGTCCTTTAGTTTTAGACAGTACTTCGGAGAAGTAGATTATGAACAGTAGGGGTCCCAGAACCAATCCCTGTGGAACACCACTGGTTACATGTCTGCTGGAGGAGGTGGAGTCCTCTATTTTGACCGTATGAGTCCTACCAGTGAGCCAGTTTGCAACCCACCTTACAATATGTGGATTGATACCCAGCTGGGTGAGTTTACCATTGATGCCTGAGTGGGGATTGTGTCAGAGGTGTTGGCTAAGTCTAGGTAGGCCGTATGCAGAGATTTACCCTCATCTAGGGCTTTTGACTATCTCGAAGAAGTCCACCAAGTTTAACAGGCATGATTTCTCTTTGACAGAGCCAAACCAGGTGAAGTTGAGCATTTGGAGATTTCTTATATCTTTGTTAATAAGGTCCCTGATGATTCGTTCCATGGCCTTACAGATAAGGTGGTCAGGCTAATGGGTTTGTAGTTCCCTGGACCCGTGGATGCATTCCCTTTATGCAGAGGGATGATGGTAGCTGTTTTCCATTCTTCTGGGAAGAACCCAGTGCTTAGGCTGTGATTGAAAAGCATGGTCAATGGTGATGCTAATTCCTGTTTTAACCCATGTAGAACACAGCCCAGAATGTTGTCTGGTCCCATAGAGGCTGTGTTTCTTGACCTTGGAGAGGGCTACTGAGACCTATTTCTCGGAGATAGGTGGGGACAGGTGTTAGGAGTGCTTTGGTGTATATGTGGCAGGGACAGGGGAGTGAAGTTTTCATTGAACCTGTCGGCCAGTTTGCTTTATCTACAAGTTCTGTATATGGAGTACCATTAACTACGAGTTCAGCACACGTCCGGGCCTTAACTTTGAGGTTATGGATGTACTAAAGAATGCTTGTGGTTATCCTTAGTTAGGATAGCTAGTTTGGATTCATAGTTAGCTTTGTAGGACTTCACTAGTAGTCTTATTTGCTTGTTTAAGTTGCAGAGGGAGTGTTTCCAGTTTTGAGACCGTTCCTTCCTACTTTTACCCAGCAATTTCTTTCTCTTATTGTATAACCTATTAATAGCAGTTGTCCACCAGACAGGTTTGTTTTTATTTGAAGATCTTGCTTTGGTTCAGTCAGGTATGGCAGAGTCAATGCAGTTGTTCAGGTGCTCGAAAAAGCATTGGTGTATAACTCAGTACAGGTGTCTATTCCATCAGTGGGGGGAGGGACCATGAAGCTGTTTATGCTGTCACGTAAGAGGTTGTAATTGGCCTTGGAGAAGTTTTTTAGTCTCTCTGGCGCTAAAGGGGGGAGTGGGTGTCTTATGTTATAGTTACTTCTAATGAGACTAATTTGTGGTCAGATCTCACCAGGGATGATCACACACTGGGAATGGTGCAGAGGTCCCCCATGTTGGTGAGCACTAGGTCCAGGATGTTTGAGCCTCTTGTGGGTGTGTCAACTAGCTGGTCCAGGACATTGGAGTTAACAAAGTCTAGAAACCTTTGGGGAAGTGAGTTAGAACACCTATAATTTTCCCAGTCTATGGACAGGTAATTAAAGGCACCCAAAACCAGAGTGATTGGTTGTATCTTGATTGACTCCAGTAGATCCAAATAGGCTGAGTGGATGTCCTGATTCATGGAAGGGGCCCTATAGCTGGCAATGACCTGAAGAGGGGTCTTACCTACAGTCACTTGCACCTAAAGTAATTAAAGGGAATCGTACTGTATCATTGAGTATGTGCATTTATTTACTTATGTAGCTTACTGTGGGCAAATGATTAATGATCTACAGCGTACCTTAATTTTTTTATACCTCAAACTATTTAAACGTATTACATTTGTTTACAACAACCCTGTATTTTATTTTATAACTGTATGGACAGAGTGAAAGGAAGTCTTGCAATGCTGTTTGTTGTCTTATCAGGTATTTAATGTCCAAAGGTTTACTTTTAACGCTTGTATGTCAAATTAATTGCTTACTGATTTTGTCTACTTGTACCAGAATCAGCCCTTTGGTTAAATGTTTGGAATATCAAACATTTGTAAATGTTGACAAAAGCAGCCAAACAATTGTATGGTGGCAGAATGCCAGCATTACTTTATATTAATTTGTGATACAGTGGGGAATGGGAATTTGCCCTTCCCCACTGTTGTGTGATCTCGGAGTTGCTATCTGTAATTAGCAGGGGAGTATGCAGGAGGGTAGCACCCTGCAAGACAATAGTATTTTGTTTTTATGTATTTTGACTTTTAATGATTTTTACATTGATGTTTTATACTTGCTGTTTTGTTTTTTCGATTAAAGGTAATACACTCATTTATAAACTGTTGTTAGCCTGTGCTAGCCATTTCGATGTACACCACTGTTAGACTGCAAAATTTGCTCTAGTGTTTTTAGGTTTAGGTAGTTGGAACAAAAACTAGTTGGCGTAAGGAACTAGCATTTATGAAATCTAGGAGGCATTGTGCATGTTTTTGTGGTAGTGTAGGTTCCCCAGTTAATGGATGAGTAGTTGAAGTCCCCCATAAAAATAGTGTTTGGTTTAATGAGGAGGGATTCTGTTTTATTTATAGATATGCCTCTTGGGCTGCAGGTCTCATAGATGAGGAATAGTTATTGGTATGATATTACACAGACTTTTATTAGCAGTAGGTAGGATATGGATGAGCTGAAGGTCATTGTCTTGTCTTATGAGTTTTGATGTGATTTGGCTTATTTGAAAGAGTGGTAGGCACCCAAACACAGCACTGAAGGGGTGCTATCACTTCATTGAAACCATTTTTCAGTAACTTTGCAAATATCTATATTTTCAAGGGTCAGGAAGGCTTTTAAGGACTTCACCTTCTTATTTAGAGTTCTGGAGTTGAGCAGCACTGCCTTTATATAGTCTTGATTTTGTTTGACTATATTGGTAGCTTGAACACACTGACCTTGCCAAAAAGACACTATGGGGAGGAAAAAGTTTGTTTGTTTTTTTTGCTTTGTTTTGTTTGTGCAGAAAACGTTTGCCAATATACAAAGCTGTTAGGAGAGAAGGCTGTCATTCATCTTGCCCCAGGCTTATACATATTGGGCCTGCTTAAAATGACACCAATAGCAAAGTCAGTAGTTATTTTTTGTTTTTATTGTGTCATCAATCTTAGTGATGGTAGGATGCTGCTCAAGATTAGTTTCATACAGACCTCAGGTACTTCCTCAGAGTTACATTATGTTTCTCTTCACATGATCCATGGAGGAATATCAAGTCTTTCGCCACCACGCGCACAATGATCAAATCAAATGTTTACTTTGAATGAAGAGGCTTGAGAGCTATAGTGATATGGCAGATCATGGCACCTGAGAATTAATTTACTGCCACCCTTTCGTTGCTCATCTGGGTGAGTGATGCATTTGTGTGTCTCACTATGGAGTCACTTATGACACCAGATGTGTTGTAGAGGATCAGTTTTTTTTTTTTTTCTCTGTGGATGCTTGCATGCTTATGACAGAAGGGAGTAATTTAGAATTTCAGAGGGTAGTAGAAAGCTTTCTGGAATTTGAGAGGGTATCAAGGCTAGGTGTAAATAAGGAATAGTTAGTGATTGTGGCTATTGGCAGAAAGGAGAAGAAAATGGAGAAGGGTGTTCCATAGGCAGTTGGTCACCCAAAGTACTTGAGCTGAAGGTGGACTGGACTGAATCTGAATGTGGAGGTAGCCTTTTGAGTATCCGGAGGAAGATTCAGGTTGGACTAGCTGGCAGAGTGGTGGTGGTTTAAGGAAAAGCTATTTCCTAGAGTTATGTATGTTATAAAGCACTCCTTGATGTGGAGGAGAGGTTTCATATAATGGTTATGGGGATATATATGGGATGAGGCAGAGATGAGGAATAGGATGCTTGCATAGGATAAGGAGTATGCCAAGAGAACCACCTTAATTTCAAATGAAGAGGACAATCTCCATGTTGTATAGATAGATATGGAGAGAGAAGCTGAAAAAGCTATTGCATTAAGGAGACATGGTTTAGGTTATGGAGGAATGAACTGTTAAAGATATAGATATGGAGTATGAACAGCAGGCAGTGGGAAATCAGGGGGTATGGGCGGGACTAAGGGTATATGAAGAGGTTAGCAGTTTCACCTGTGAATACAGTACTTTTGGCAAAGATAGAGATCAGACACTGAGTATGGAACAGGAAGATGAGAGTGAGGACTGGTTTATCAGGAAGTGAAGAAAAGAAAGGATGCTAGAGAGAAGATATTGCAAGCTTGGGAGAAGCAGTTCCACCACGTCATTAGAGATGAGGTGTGAGAGGGATTTGAGAAAAATACAAGCACTAAGAATATCACTTATCCAAACACAGGTCATGTCACCTAAATCCCATGGTTGGACTATTACATTCATCTCAGAAAACCATGGGTGGTTAATCTCTTGACCTCTCCAACTGATAAACTCATGCTCATTGCTTCCCCATCATTTAGTAAACATTTAGTATGTCTTGGAAATTGAATTATACTTAATCAGCCTGATGACAGAGGCAAAATATCCATCTGCACCTCAGGAGACCAGAGCTCAGGACTGGGTTTGGCCCTTCAGTACGTTCTTTTGGGGGGGAATAGGATGAGGTGGCTGCCAAACTACTGTCTTAAGCTGCAGGGAGGGTATAGAGGAAACCACTGCTTTTGTGACTTCTGCCTCATAGCTGACCTACCTGGTGTTTGTGGGAGGCTCAGTGATGTGACATCACTGTACATGCTCCTTCTTCAAGCTAGTGACCTTGATTGACCTTCACACACGAAGACTGACGATGACACATTCTGTTACTCTCCAATGAATCTATTGATCTCCAGGCAGTACTAGTGAATGCTGGGAGGCTGACATACCGGGGAGTTGGAGGTCCACCCTGGGGATAGCCCAGAAAGGAGCAGGTCTAGAATTCTGAACTGAACACATGCTACAACTTAAGGGGCACTGCAGGAGAGTTAAGTGAGGTTGAGTAGGTAAGGGGAAAGTTTAAAACGGAAATAAATAAATGTCATCCTCTCTGGGCATATTGTGAAAAAGACCTGCATTTATTTTAGATGAAGAATATTAGAAATTGGTTTCAGGCATCAGTGATATAGTTGCTCATTGGTTAAATTCTCTTATGAGACAACTGAGATGTTGATTTGACAGCATCTTCAATAGTGTTCCTGAATTTATAAGGTCTGTTGTAGAAAGAAAATAGATGAATATGGATGCAAAACATCCTTAATTCTACAAATGACTACTTTGTAAGGACTACACAAAGTGCTAGCCCAACCTCTTTTGACATGATCTCTGAGAGTGTACTTGTTATCAGTTAATATGAAACGTTGAGTAACACTTCCTTTTGCAAATGTTTTTAGTTGCACTGTGTATTATAATAAAGGGACATATCAGAATGAAAATGTTTCCTTATTTCACGATGGTTCTCTGAGGCCTAACTTTCTTTTGCTTACCTGTTTGATATAGTTGATACATTGCATGACTTTTCACTGGGTCCATTATGTCTCATTTAATTGACACAAGTTTATTTACTGATATTGCCAACATCCTGGCAGATAGATTCAGTGCAAACTTCACCTCCCTCTCACTATCAAAAGGGCCCACAACAATACCGGAAAAGTGTAGTGTCCCGGAAATCACAGAAGCACAGGTGAAAAAAGCCCTTTCAAAAGCCAAAAACACAGCATCAATGGGGCCATATGGTGTCCCAGGCTGCATCTTGCACGAACGACAGAACGAATTAACCCCCCCACCTAAACACGCTGTTCAACCTCAGCCTCTCCACAGGCTACGTGCCCATAGAATGGCGCACAGCAACGGTTATTCTGCTCCACAAAGGAGGGGCCACAACTGACCCTGGTAACTATCGCCCCATAAGCCTGACTAGCCTGGTCTGCAAGGCTATGGAGTGCATAATCATGGAACTCATTAACAAAGACATTGGGAACCTCCAAACACTTGACCCAACCCAGTTCGGCTTTAAGGGCAGATCATGCCTACTAAACCTGGTTGACTTCTTCAAGACAGTCACCAAGGCCATAGACAAGGGAAAGATGGTTCACACAGCCTACCTTGATCTCGCCAAGGCATTCAACACCATTCCTCACTTGGGTGTTCTAGAAAAACTCACCAGCCTGAACATAAACCCCTATGTCACAAGATGGGTTGCCAACTGGCTTACAGACAGAACTCACACCGTAAGAATAGCGGGCTCCAGGTCCGACTCTAAACCAGTCACAAGGGGTGTCCCACAAGGGTCGGTTCTGGGACCCCTACTGTTTGGCATGTATTTCTCAGAAGTACAGGCAAACACAGGAGGACTATGGCTAACCAAGTTCGCTGATGACTGCAAACTAGGAGCCATAATTGACTCTCCGGCTGACACGGACATCCTTCAAAAAGGCCTTACTGAGACAGACACCTGGTGTCAAAGTCATGGCCTCAAGCTAAATGCCAAAAAATGTATAGTCATCCCGTTTTGGAAAAATAAAACACCCACGAATTACCACATAGGCAGCAGCCCCTTAATACAGAAGAGGTAATAAGAGATCTGGGGACCCAGGTAGATAGTGATCTCTCCTTTGACAATCATATTGCCAGAGTAGTTAGGAAATCCTTCTATGTGGCCCATCTAATTACTAAGGGGTTTGCATCTAGAAATAAAGAGGTTATAGTGCCCCTCTACTCGTCACTCATCAGACCCATCATAGAGTACAATGCCCCATTTAGGATGTACCTCACAAGACACTTCCAATAGCTGGAAAGACCATCACCAAGAGGATTACTTGCCTCAAACATATGTCCTATACAGCCTGACTGAAAAAACTCCAGCTGTACTCAGTGGCATATCGCTTACTCAGAGATGATCTCTGCCTGACTTACAAAGCCATGTCCAACTCAGAATTGATGGACATGCTCCACCTAAAGAAATCCAAGTCACTGCGAGCCACGCGCTCTAGTGAGCTAAACCTCGCCACAATAATAAGTAGAACATGCTGGAGGGATAGATTCCTGTCACAGAGACTCCCCATGCTTTGGAACAAAATTCCTAACTACATTAGGCAGAGCCCCTCACTAAGACTCTTCAAGAGAAGCCTTGACGAGTGGATGGGTAACAGAAAATACACCCCTGGGATCACTTCATTGTCTCTGCTTGACAGAGGCTCAGTTAATTAATCAATGGGGCGGCGAAAGCCGACACACTCTGGCTAGGCTTAAAAATGCCCTCAAGCAGATAGTCTAGTACCTACCTGTGAACCTATACCTAGAACATCTAAAACCTTCTGAGGTTGCTGGTTACTTGCAATACAGTTTATTTTTGTGAGTAATGCTTCCCAAAATAATTATATATATAATGTGTGTGTGTGTGTGTGTGTGTGTGTGTGTGTGTGTGTGTGTGTGTGTGTGTATATATATATATATATATATATATATATATATATATATATGTGTATGATTCACTTTAGAACAGGGAAAGCCCATAATATTGAAATGCAAAACATTGAGACCAAAATCTTGAAAATTCAAAACATTGAGTCCCATAACACTGAAAATGCATAGGAAATCAGCATGTACTGTATTCCAGCACAAATACATACAGAAACAAATAAAAAACAAACCATATTACATTTCGTCAACTATAAGCAGTGGGGCAAGCCCCCCTGCTACTTTAAATATGTCAACTCCAAGATCCTACTGCACTACACTAAGATGTGTTAAGTTGTAGTATAGCAAGTAAGAAGGGAACATGACTGAGGTTACCTGTGAAACTCCGATAAGTATCACAGAGATTTATAGTAATGTGTAATGTTTTAACAGTGAAGTATTGTTTCTAAGAGAAGGTTGAGGGTATTTTTTACAGTTTAAACAGGCAGTCATGATGCACGGAATGGTATGTTTGCTGTTTTGTTCTGTGTAGTGCGATCTCGGAGTTGATATATTTAAGTAGCAGGGGGTGTGGGGGCCACAGCCCCTCACATGGGGGGTGCAGGGTGGCTTGCCCCCCCCCCCCGCTTATAGTTGGAGAAGTATAATGTGGTTTGTTTTTTATTTGTTTCTGTGTGTAGTTGTGGCCTATTTTAAATGTTGGTGTCTTATGTATTTTCAATGTTTTGAGTTTTCAGTGTTTTGAATTTTCAAGATTTTGGTCTCAATAATAATTTTAATAATAATTTTGAATTTCAGTGTTAAAGGCTTTCAGTGGTCTAAAGTGAATCCATATGTAAATATGGATCCGCTTCAAAACATCGAATGGTCATAACATCTAAGCTCAGAACATTGAGACCATAACATCTAAAACTCATAGCATCGAATTTCATAACATTGAAACTTTGCATCACAACTTCAAAACCTACAAATCACATCTAAATAACACCCCCTCCACATAAAACAACACCAAAGTAGTAGACATATTTTGTACTACGTTTCTGCAGGGGGGTAAGCCCCCCAGCACACCCCATGTGGGGGGGATGCATCCCTCACACACCCCGTAAATTAAATATACCAACTCCAAGATCACGCAACAATGGGGAAACATTTAATTTCCTAACCCCACTGTAGTGCAATGTAGGAATTGCCCCCTGCAGAAATGTAGTACAAAGTGTGTTTACTACTTTGATGGTGTTTTAGGTGGAGGGGATGTTGTTTACATGTGATTTGTTAGTTTTGAAGTTGTGATGCAAAGTTGCAATGTTAGGAAATTCGATGTTATAAGTTTTAGACCTTATGGTTTTTATGTGTTATGGTCTCAATATTTTGAGCTTCGATGTTATGAACTTTAGATGTTTTGAAGGGGATATATATATGTATATATATATGTGTGTGTGTGTGTGTGTGTGTGTGTGTGTGTGTGTGTGTGTTTATATATAGAAATAATATTTATCTGTCAACACCTATGCATCTCAAACTTGTAGAAGGTTTCATAGCATCTAGAGTAGTTATATCATTCCCAGTTACCTGGTATTAGTTAGTGTGTGTATGCGTGTTTGTGTATGTGTGTGCGTGTACATGCACGTTTGTGTGTGTGCGCATCTTTGACCAGTATTTAAGTAGTCAGTCTCGTACAAGACATGAAGTACTACTTATCTCTTGTAATAGTATTGTTAATGCCTTATTGCTGGGGGGACTGACAACGCAGCTTGTGAATTTACATGGGTGTTGATTTACTGTTGTATTGACCCTTCCCAGATGGAATAGTGGTTATATAAGGTTCTTACCATAACTGTAAGCAATGAAAAGAGGACATTATAGCACTAGGTGGTTGCTTTCTTTATAACACTGTAGAAATACTTTAGGTATTTTAAGATTTATGTTTATTTTCGTTATCCTCCTCAGAAGACTTGCTGCCTTCTTATTGGTATGTTTACCACAGTCATGAGGTTTTTATATTTATATACAAATGTACATGTGTGTACGTGTGATTTAGTGATAGATAACTGGACTTTACCATAAACGTTGGTGTTTCTGATGTAGTTATTGCATCCTTGTTGTGCTGTATTTTCTGATATGTTTGGATTACTGCATATTTGTTATGAAAATATGAATAGCAACCCTTTGCATAGAGTCAGAG
The DNA here is from genome assembly GCF_019279795.1 of Protopterus annectens. Lineage (NCBI taxonomy): Eukaryota > Metazoa > Chordata > Ceratodontiformes > Protopteridae > Protopterus > Protopterus annectens. The sequence continues at coordinate 806,670,081 of NC_056739.1, forward strand.
TTTCCCTACATGGAGTGGCATTTGCCTTCGACAAGCACACTTCACTGTCATTGGTTCTTCAAAACTGTTACCCCATAGTGGAGTGCCATGTATGATGTATGAGGGAGTCGATGTGTAAGCGAGACTCACACTACTTAAATCATTACTTTTGTTGGTACAAGACCTGCTTTGGTTTCTGACAAAGAAGGCAGACGTGTTTGGAAAATCCAGCCACAAAAATAGTGTACAGAAGGCAGAAAAAACAAATGGTATTATATTTACTGTTATAGTGACTTTTACTCAAAGATAAGTACTCTGGTATACTTTCAGAGGGAACCTAGGAAGAAAGGCTGATATGTACAGATATACAGAATAAAACAAGTGTATTTTTGTATGTGATCAGGCATTCTAGTACAACAGTAAACGGACTTGGGTACAAGTTCAGGTAATGCTAGGCTTTCACTTTAAAGGTTGTGTGATCAGGCATTTGTAGTGCAACAGTAATCGAACTTGGGCATAAGTTCAGGTAATTCCAGGCTTTCACCTTAAAGGTTGGGTATAGATGTAGAGTGGTAAAACAGAACAAAAATGCAATTTAGAGATTCCACAATGCTTACTACATGAGTGCTTCAGTTGTATGCAATTTAGGGATTCTACAGTGCTTACTACATGAGTGCTTAAGTTTTTCAGTAATATGCACAAGAAAGTACTAGACAGTGTAACAGTGAAGAACCAACAGAAGGTATGGTTGTTCATTGTTTAAGAAGCTCCTGGTGTTTAATTTAATAACTGTCTCTGGCCTGACACTGCTCATGACAGTAGGGCTTAGGCCTTGATCCCTAAGCCAGATGTCCCACGTAGAAGTGGTCTCAAATTTATTGTTGTCCATTATACCACCAGAAAGACTGGTACAGATTTGTTTCCTCCACTTAGGATGTCTCTCTTTCTTTTCCTCAGGACTTGCAGCCTTCCATTTTATCTCTTTTACAGTGCTGCTTAAGGTTAGCTTTCATAACACAGCTTGGCAACACATCTGTAACCTTTATCTACCACTATTCATGTGCCTCCTTTTCTGCAGTATCCATTGCAATAGTAGCAGCCTTTTTTAAAGTAGTTAGGTATTGCTTTAAATACCTACAGTGCTTCCTGTCATGTTATGAAGATAATTTCACTGGATGAATCTCACACATATATGGTATGGGGTACCTGTTGTAAGTGCAACAGTTTTCATTTTACATCCCAATTCATTCAACATAAATGTACACATTACTGTAGGAGAGAAATCTTGTAATACGATCCACACAGAGCAAGGGCAAGTCTCCTAGTAGAAGAACTAAAAGTTGAAAAGAAATTGCATATGTTTCGTAATATAAAGATGTCTCTGGAGGGGTGAGGCTGTCACTTTCCTGCTCTTCTCATCACAGCTAACTAAATGTACTAGTAGGAGGGGATTGTCTTGCTGGTGTGTGCTCCTTGGGGAAGCAAAAACCAGCCTGGTGCTGTGCAAACCTTTTGCAGACCTGAAAATGAAAAGGAGGAGGTTTGAGTAGACATGTCCCTGCAGCCTGACGTACCAGACATGGATGCAAGTAGGCTCATTAGGATCTCCAGGCAGGAAAGAATGGGTTGCGAGACTGTCACCTTCTCCAGAAGATGCATGTCTCTCATCCCCAGCAAAACAAATGAGCCACTTAGGAGAAGGTAGAGGAGTTATCAGACAGGTGCAGTGGAGAGAAAAAATAATGTATATTTACAGACTGATACTCGCATGTATCACACTGCTAACATAATTTATGCATTTAAAACTGTTAAGATGCTTCACAGTGCATATATGATGTTTACATTCATTAGAAACATTTACAGAGATTAATACAGTTACAGTAGTTTTTTAATTTTCATTGATGGGTTATAATGCTCATGTGATGGTGTACCTTCATCATAAGGATAGCTTACATTGAGAATATATATGATTGCATACAGTATGGATATTTGCAAAGGAAACAATTTAGGTTTGAGTGAAGATGGACGAGGCTTTTAGGGGACCATATCATGGGAAGTAGGAGTACTGTATTCTTTCTTTTAAGAATGTTTTTAATTATAATTAAAATTTAAGGATGGGATCCAAGTTCTGAATACTGGAAGGCTGTCCCATGTTTTTTGGCCTAATATGGAGAAGGTGCAGTGTGAAGCTGTGAGGAAGTTAGATGGTCTCTGGAGAAGTGCTGCATTGTAAGTTTCTAACCTGAGGAAATAAGAAGTCATTTTTGGATGGAAATTGACAGCAAGTGGGGAGAGAGATTAACTGTGAGGCTTTTAAATATAAACATAATTAATAGCGTCTGTGCATTCTGTGAGTAGCAGCAAATTGGTTCTGTATAGGGATGTGTAGTGTAAACTTGACGATTCAGTTGGATGGTATTTGGAGGTCATTGCAGCTTTGTGCAGAGGAATTTGAGATAAGGGGAAGGGCAAACTCAAATCTTGGAGGATACTTTTATCAATGGCATTTCAGTTACTTCATGTGAAAAAGCAGGTTATTTTGTAGCAAAAGAGTAGGGCACTATAAAAGCTTTTACTCTTAAGATGGTTGAAATGGACTGACTGTATCAGCGGGATCCAGGTAGAGGCCACACGAGTTCAAAGATGAACTAACCCATCACCTAAACACACTGTTCAAGCTCAGCCTCTCCACAGGCCACGTGCCCATAGAGTGGCGCACAGCAACGGTTATTCCGCTCCACAAAGGTGGAGCCACAACAGACCCCAGAAACTATTGCCCTATAAGCCTGACTAGCTTGGTCTGCAAGGCTATGGAGCATATCATCGTGGATCTCATAAACAGAGACATTGGAAACCTCCAAACAGTGGACCCTTCCCAGTTCGGCTTTGTTAAGGGCAGATTATGCCTACTAAACATGGTGGACTTCTTTGAGACCTTTACCAAGGTTATAGATGAGGGAAAGTTGGTCCACACAGCCTACCTAGACCTCGCAAAGGCCTTTGACACCATTCCCCATTTAGGTATTATAGAGAAGCTCACCAGCCTGAACATAAACCCCTGTCACGAGATGGGTTGCCAACTGGCTCATGAACAGAACCCACATGGTAAGAGTTGCGGGAGCTAGGTCCGACTCTAAACCGGTTACAAGTGGCGTTCCCCAGGGCTCAGTCCTAGGACCCCTCCTGTTCGGCATATACTTCTCAGAGGTACAGGCATGCACAGAAGGACTATGGCTGACCAAGTTCACAGACTACTGCAAACTAGGGGCTATAATTGACTCTCCGGCAGGCACAGACATCCTCCAAAAGGGTCTCACTGAGACAGATACCTGGTGTTAAAACCATGGCCTCAAGCTAAATGCCAAAAAGTGCATAGTCATCCCCTTTGGAAAAAACAAAGTACCTACAAACTACCACATAGGTGGTAACCCCCTAAATACGGAAGACATAACAAGGGATCTGGGGACCCAAGTAAGATAGTAACCTCTCCTTTGATCACATTGCCAAAATAGTTAGAAAATCCTTCTATGTGGCCCACCTAATCACAAAAGGGTTTGCATCCAGATCAAAAGAGGTCATTGTGCCCCTCTATGCATCACTCATCAGACCCATCATAGAGTACAACGCCCCATTTGGGATGTACCTTACAAGACACCTGCAACAGCTGGAAAGACCACAGAAGTACCTCACCAAGAGGATCAATGGCCTCAAACAGATGCCCTATGCAGCTCGAATGAAGAAACTCCAACTGTACTCTGTTGCATATACCGCCTGCTGAGAGGTGATCTCTGCCTGACATACAAGGCCATGTCCAACCCAGAATTGATGTACATGCTCCACCTAAAGAAAACTGTATCCCCTCGAGCCACACGCTCTAGGGATCTAAACCTCACCACAACAATAAATAGGATGTGCTGGAGGGATAGATTCCTGTCCCAGAGACTTCCCATGCTCTGGAACAAGATTCCAGTCTACATTAGGCAGAGCTCCTTGCTAACACTCTTAAAGAGAAACCTTGATGAGTGGATGGGAAGCAAAGTTTACCTCGGGGATCACTTCAGTGGCTCTGCTGGACAGAGGCACAGGGAACTAATCTAAGGGGGCGGTGAAAGCCAACACATTCTGGCTAGGCTTATAAATGCCTTCAGGCAGATAGCCTAGTACCTACCGATGAACCTATAACGTATGAACATACTTTACCCATTCCAGGTGATGGAGTGGAATTCTGTTTGTCCCAAATAACATGGCTTTCTTTTTTGTCCTGACGTTTCAGTAGATTTTTGTTGTCCAGTCACAGTTAGTTGACATCATACCATAGATTGACTCTGATAGAATTGTCAGTGGAAGAAAATCTACAGATGACGAAGTCACCCTATTGCAAGATGGAACCAAGTATTTAGTCAAATGGTAGAGTTAATAAAAATGCTAAAAAGTAGGAGGCTTATGACTAATCCTTGCATTACTAAGAGAATGGACATGTTAAATGAAAGTTGCTTCTCAGTTTAATAGAAAGGGCTTGGTCATGGAGGTGATTCTAAAACCTAGATGTTGTGGATCAGTCAGAGCCAGCAGAGGTGAGTATACCAATAATTCTTTCATGATAGGCCTTGATGATGGCAAGGCCCATGTAAGTTGACCTTTGTCTACAGTGGTTTAGATAACCTCAGAGAGAGAGAAAGTTGCGGAAGTGAGACTTCTTCTACCATTTGTGAATATTTGTTAATATTTAAGGTAAGTAGTGTTTAAAGATGTCTGTAATGGTCTAGTTAAAAATTAATTTTTGTGAGTTTTGCAAGGGATTGGAGTAAGGAAATGGGTCTGATGTTTGAGGCATTATGTCGGCTTTTGAGATCAGAATAATGTCTTTTTCTAGAGAGATGGGAATGCTGTATACATTGGGGGAGACGAAGACACTGAATGTAAATAAATGAGGTGGATAATAGTCTTTGCAGATCACACAGAACTAAGGAAGTAATACTCACCTCCGGGGCCTTTCACTTTATTTCAGTTTTTGATGTCCTTGGGCTGAGCCTGAAAAAGGTCCTTTAGGATCATTGTTGTACCAGAGTTAAACAGTTATATTACATTGCATTGCGCTTGGGTCATGGGTGAAAAGGGTCCACAGACCATACATAGTTAACAAGTGAAATAAAGTAAAATGTGAAGGTTAACGAATGAAGTAAAGTAAGTGAAACATGGCGTTTTTGTGAATACTTCCTAGGTAATGGATTGTACAAGTTTAAAACATTTAAGTCAGGTAGCAGGCTATGCATAAGGAAGGGGCAAGCATCAGAGGTGACCATAGGGAAGATCATAAAATTGTATCAGTGAGAGGAAGAAATTGTTGGCGAGTTTAGGTGGAAATGTCAGATGTGGACATAAGAGTCAAGAGCTAAGGCAAGCTTAGAACTGTCCATTGTGAAAAGTAGAAAGGAGGGTTCTAAAGGTCCTGTATAGCTACCCAAGCTTTCATAACCATACAGGCTGAACACACAGCATCGATAACACACTTGTGGACTTGATCTTTTGTAATAATGACATGCCATTCCTTTATGGGCTCTTTTTTGTCATACATAGTGTAAACACTATTCAGTATATCTTTGAAACTGTACAGGTTACACTGTCAGTGACTTTTTTTCTTCTGCATCATGTAACCTTTCAGCTGATACTATGCAATAGTACACAAGGTTGCTTTATCAACATTTATGCCATTTATATAGAAGTAGGGCTTGTCTTTATAGCTACTTTGTATATTGTTGAAATGACTTGCAAGCAGGTAGCAGTAACGCTAGTGCAGGGGATTTAGCATGGGCACTGACTGCTGTGCCCTACCATGACATGTCACAAGCTACTATATCAGTATTTTGTAATTCATTCAGTTATGAAGATGACCTGTCACATGACATCATGGAAGTAGTTTCTCTTGTGCATTGTTGTTTCTATTACGGCTTTTCCCGGTTAGGGGTCAGCACAGCGGAACTCCGGTCCACTAATGATTGGCAGTAAGTTTTTATGGTGCTGAGTTGCCAGCTTGATACCCAACCTTCAATGAAGGCACGCCCATTCACGCACGTCTTTGGGAATGCCACTCGACTGCGGGGAGTACATGCAGACTCCACACAGAAGGCACTCCCCGCACACCAGCCGAGAATCGAACAGGAGAACCTCTTGCTGTGAGGCAACGCTACCGCTGCACCACCGCGTATCATAAAGGTGTTAATACAGTTTTGTTCATGCCCTTACTTTCAGATGTTTGTTAGTTTTAATTTGAAAGTCATTTAAATAAGGAAGCCAACATCCAAACAGCACCGGGGCACTATGCACAGAAACAGACAGCAAAGGGAAATGCCCATGTATATCCTTCTACTAATGACATCAGCATTTAGGAAACCATTTGCACTGTGTTAGTAGTAGGACTGTAAGAAATTTTAGGCATAATTTACATTGTTGATTATCAGTGGTGCTGCTGCAGTTTTGTACTTTTCTCATATTGTGGTTTGTCTTTCAGTCCCTGAACACTTCTCTGAAGTCCTGGAGAGCTACACTCGGTTGGGCCTAAGAGTGATTGCACTGGCATACAGGAAGCTTGAGCACAAGTTCACATGGCACAAGATACAGAATGCCAGCAGGTGAGCAATGAGAAAAATGTACTACTTGCAGCTGGTTCATGTATACTTGTCCAGCAGCTCAGATCAGTATCCAGTTCCTGCACTCCCTGACCAGTGTGAATAATGTGCTTCTTACACATGGTTCGTGTATACCGGTCCATCAGATCCACATCAGTATCCAGTTTCTGCACTGCTTGAAAAGAATGACTGCATGGTTTCCTATGAATTACTCTACATTTTGCACAATACATATGTGTGTGTGTATCTCTCTCTCTCCCTATATATATATATATATATATATATATATATATATATATATATATACACACACACACACACACACACACACACACACACACGTGTACATACATACATGCATATAAATACATACATGCGCACACAAACACACACAATGTGTTTGTGTGTGTGTATATATGTATATATATATATATGTGTGTGTGTGTATGTGTACATATGTATAAATGTGTGGATGTGTATATATGTAAAAATATATGTGTTTGTGTGTGTGTGTGTATATATATATATATATATATATATGTGTGTGTGTGTGTGTCTATATGCATGCATATATATATATATATATATATATATATATATATATATATATATACACACACATATACATATGTATGTAATACACACACACACACATATAAATATATATATATATATATATATATATATATATATATATATATATGTGTGTGTGTGTGTGTGTGTGTGTCAGTTTGTATATGTGTGTGTGTGTGTGTGTATGTGTATATATATATATATATATATATATATATATATATATATGCACACATATATATATAATACATATATATATATATATATGTATATAATATATATATATATTATTTATTTATTTATTTATTTTACCATTTGTTAAATGGGGGTGTCTGAGCCGAAAAGGGCCTTTTTCAGCAGAGGCCCGGGGAGAAAAGCTCCACAAAGAAAAATTAGACACATTTAGTTATTTAGACATGATCAGTATACACACAAATGATAAGAGACATGTTTTTACAGTGGTATGCGGCACATAAACAGTTACAGTGGAGAGAACAAACAAAAAAAATATTAATTTTAAAAATAAAGGTAATTAATAGATTTGTGGTGTACAGCTGAAATGTGGAACATAGGTAGAATACATACATAGTACACAGGTACAGTACATACATTGTAGATTAGCCAGTGTTGGTAAGATTGGAAACTATTACCAAGTGCTCTAGATTTTATATGTATGTATATATATATATATATATATATATATATATATATATATATATATGTTAATAAAACCAGAAAATTCAGCGTAAGCAACCATGCAAGTTCAGAAATCTCTCCAAGCTAAAGTATTCCAAAAGAACGTAATCCAAAGGAACGTGTTGTAGAACCAAACCAATGAGTTAATATCAAAAGAGAGGAAAAATTTTTTTATTGTGCACTCAGAAGGTAAGCGCTTTCACGGTTGCTTCTTCAGACCATAATACACTGAGTACTAAGACCATTTAAAAACATTGTTGCCAATCAGAACAAACCACGTAACGTCATTTCCTTCAATTACATGCAATCATTGAAATGCATCAACTCTCTTATAGCGTAAATTCATGTTAGTCAATTCTTGTAATAAAATCATCTATAAACAAACATTTAAGTAAGCATTGTATGGAGCACATGTACGTTAACCCACACTTCACGAATTTAAAACATAACTTAATTCCAACCATGTTCACTACAAGATTCAAAATGAGTCATACAAAAATCCAGTTACAAACTGAATGTAACTATTGTTTCATTCGTCTATCCGCGCATTGATCTACCATTCTCAGAGTACATACAATGCTCATAAATACTATGTTAAGAAACTGTACTAATAAATACCCATCACAAAAATGTATGCATTTAATCTCCGTTGATCTGATTGTGTAAACACTAAACTATAACTTGTCAAATGATCCTGAAATGTATAAAAATGTATATATGCATGAATGCATATCATCTGTCTATGTATATATAACCATAGAAAATACATAGCTGAGTACAACGAGTCAGCGGCTGCAAGAGGTCAGAATGAGAAAAATTACTATAAGAGAACTAAGGAAAATTATCTGACCTCGTGTCCTAAATATATACGCTGGATCTACATTAAGCTGGATATATAAATACTGAACCATGTCTTGGATAATGAATTTTGTATATATACATAGATGGCATGCATTTACACACACTCGTTTTCTATGCATTTTAGGATTGTTTGGCAAGACATGGTTCAGTATTTTGAAATGGCAGCATCGAGAATAGATATTTCTATATCTAGTTCCATTCCTTGTGGCCAAGGTTCCGTGGGAAAGGTACAACCTGAGCATTTCAAGAGATTTCATGATTGGCTTAAGGTGGATTATAACTTCAGACTGGATAATAAAATTGCAGATAACAGGGACATGTCTAAGAGACTGAATAAGTTGGAAACTAAACCTATGAAGGTACGTAACCTTCAATGCGACAATGTTTATTTAAAAGAAAGTTTAAAGCATAAAAGGGTCCCGCGGGGTTTAATAATGTTTAAATTCCCTAACAGGTTAAAGAAAGGACCATCTGAGTGTAATGAACTTTTGGACATGTTTGATAGGCACGGCATGGAGTTGATAGAATTCATTATAAAAGTTAACAAAAATGTCAGAGATTATTAAAGTAAATGAAATGGTGATTTGTGATGTACAATTTGAAATGTTTACTGTAAAATATGATCAAATTTTTGATAAAGTTGAACAGCAGGCAATTTTAAATCTCAAGCAAAAGCAAAAAAGTTGTGTAGGGACGAATCTGAATACAAGGACAGAGTGGCATATCCTTTCCTGAAATCTTACAAAACTGTTAATGAAGTTAGTTAATTATACCTGGGTAAGGGAAAGGGCAAATAGTGATAGTCAGGAGCAGAATGGGAGATTCAGAGATGGTGTTCAGGATGATGATGATTTTAATTATGAATTTGAGTTCCCACCCCTTAGAAGATCAGAAAGGTTGCAGAATAAACACCAAAACAAAAGTAGAGGAAACAATCCTTTTTTAGATTTTCACCAGGTACAGAGAGATTGGAAACATAAAGGTCAGGGTCAGCATTGGAAGAAGAACAGTTACAAATGTTAGATTCTGAAGTTAGACATATAGCTGAGAGACCTATTTTAAAGGCCTTCGGTAAACTTTTAAATTATCAGGGTTTTGATATATTCAACTACACTAATGTGAAAGTGGATGAAAACTTTTTTTTCACTTATGCATAAAAGCATCAAATTTGTTCCAGCTAATAAGGGGATGTAGCTAAAACTTTGACCGAATTAAAGTTATGCGCCTCTAAATTGAATTTTAAAACTATGTTCCAAGACACTGGACACGAGTACAGTGAAAATGTAGGCTTGAGTTGCTTTAATTCTTTTTTACACCCGACTATTGCTACTTTTGAACAATTGTGTACTCGAGATTATTAAGTTATTTCACTACCATAAAATCATGAAGGTGCATAAGAGCATTGAAAGTATCCCCTACAGGTTTATTGTGACCTCCCACAACACTTCCACCTATCCGCTGGGGATATTTGTAGATATCTTTGTCAGGAACTCAGTGAGTGGTATTGATCAACTTTTAAGGGATTCCTGGGATGTTCTTTTTAGAATCAAGGGAGACTACTACACTGATGCATATTGATTTTCCACAATAGATGTTGTGGATCTTTTCACTTCTGTTCCCCATCAGGAAGGGTTGGAACTTTTTCAAGAAGCCTTAATCAATAAAACTTCCTTAAGAGGTTCCTTATTGAACTTTACCATGTTGGTTATGGAAGTGATATTGAAAAATAACTACTTTATTTTTGAGGAGGAATTTTTTCGGCAGGTTCAGGGTGATGCAATGGGAGCTAGCTGTGGCCCCATTGTTTGCAAACCTGGTAATGTTCTCCTGGGAGAAGAAGCACATCCTGGGGAGTTGTATCAAGAACATTGGTCTTGCTATTTAAATTCCTGGATGACATTTATGGAAAGCCCCAGGTTGACAAGAACAATTTACTAGTTATATCGCCAGTATTTGTGAATATTTTCAATTCACTTCAACACACTCTGAGATGAGTGTGGACTATCTTAATGTGACTTTGAGTAAAAATGTTGTTAAAAATGTTTTTATTCTAAAATTTATAGGAAGCCAGCATTTTCCAACAATTATCTGGATTTTGGGAGATGTCACCCAGGACACACAAAAAAATATATAGTTAAAGGTCAAATGGTTAGAATCGCCAGTATGTGCTCCAAACTGGAGGTTTGTAAAAATGAAATGGGGACTTTAGTTCAGCTTTTCCTAGATAGAGGGTATCCTAGGGAACTGGTCCTCGATTTGTGTGAGCAGGTCTTTGAAGGTTGGGGGACTAGGTACCTACCCTTATTGGTTATTTCCCCTCATGATAATAGTTCCCAGTGTAATAAGGGGCCTTACGTTAGGACTGCGGTGGTGGTGCTGCGGTAGCGTTGTCACCTCACAGTAAGACTCTGTCCGGTTCGATTCTCAGCTAGAGTGTCATTTGCGTGGAGACGTGCGTAAATGGGCGTACCTTCGTTGAAGGTTGTGCGTCAGAGCTGGCAACTCGGCATGTAAAAATCTACTGCCAATCATTAGCAGACCAGAGTTCCTCTGTGGCGACCCCTAACCGGGAAAAGCCGAAAGACAACAAAAACGTTATTCTGTGGTTTTGACCTATGGTGAATTAAGTTGGAAAGCGAGGCAAATTTTTTTTAAAAAAACTGCGTAATATTTAAGGGGATCAATGAATTTACTAAAACTTTGGGTACTACCCCTCGTTTTGTTTCTAAGACTGATTTCAATTTGAAATATGTACTCGAACACCCCTTGGTTCTAGGTAGTTTAACTTGCAAGGGAACTGTAAGATGTGGAGCCTGCAGGTGTTGTAGACGCATTCTTGAAGACAGTAGTACCTATGTGGGTGACCCCGTTATAAATGTTAGACTCTCTTCAGGAAATTGTGGGTCTAGGGGTTTAGTATACATAGCAGTATGTACAGGATGTTCCCATTTTTATAGTGGAAAAACTGAAAGAAGTTTCAGAAAGCATATTTATGAACATCTTTACACTGTTAGGATAAAGAATGAAAACAATGCCCTGTATAGACACTTGAAGGATTCCTCTACTTGTCGTGGATTTCATTTTGGGATCCTGCAAATAATGCAAGAAGATATTAGGGGTGGGTAATGGCAAAATAAATTGGAAATTATGGAATTCTATTGGCAACTCCATCTAAATGCCACTGTGAGTACTGGCATTAATGATTGTGTTACCTTGTTGCCTATTGTAAAATACAAGTCTGAGTTTTTATAGAGGTTTTAGTGTTTATAGTGATGTACTTAATCCCAACATTCATTGTTTAGCATCACATGATGTATTTATGTTTTAATTGGTGGGGTGGGATAGCACTGATTAATAGTATTTAAGCAACAAGATGTTTTCATGTTTTGTTCTGATGAAGTCCTGGTAATTACGGACGAAAGCGCTTGACACTGGATTTTACTGTTTGTTCTCTGGCATTTTGTATATTAAACTATTTTTTCTCAATGTGGTTGGTGGTTGCTAGCACTACACGAGGTTGTTTGATTTTTAGATTTAGAGATGTATTCAGCTGGTGGGTGATGCTCCAGACATTGAGGCCATTCCTGGTTTGATCCCAGCATTAAAAGATGTCTTCATGGAGGCTTGTAGTTCTCCACTTGTTGTTGAGGTTTTGCCTAAGAGTGTGTTTTAAGAAATGTAAGGTTTGCCCGGCTGTGCCAGGTCTCCAAGACCCTTTCTCTGCAGATCTGCCTCTGTGTCCCTATTGACCTTTGCTTAGACCATGTATTCTTCTAAATCAGTCCTTCAAGATAAACAAGGCAAATGGTTAGAATCTCAGGGAAGGATGCTGACTCAGTCCAGCATAGTAGCTTTTAAAGTGTTTAACTATCAGTGTTTTTTTATGGAAGTCTCTATTGAGATGCATGTACAGATTAGACAAATTTGCTTCATCGTTGTCTGAAAAGCAAAAGGCTTATGTTAAAGATATTGTTTCCAGTGCTCCTAATCTGTCAAAAACATTTTTAATAAAGTGCCTGAGGGGTTTAATACAACTTCTAGAAGTGCATCATTATCTGGTGATAAACAAGTATATTTGGTTGCACTCGAATATTTTTTCTTTGGAGTTAGACAGCGAATTTTGAATGCACTTCTTGAGTTTGTTTGTTATAGCAGCTAACCATATCCTTAAACACTGGGATGACCAAGGTAAATTGAGTTAAGGGGTTATTGAACATTTTTCATGCTACAAAGATGATCGTTATATTGCTAACTGCTACAGTACCCTAAACTATATGGGTTATATTCTGTTAAGGATATAACAGCTAACCAGCTTCCAAAGCTTCAGAACACCTTCCACTTGCCCAAACTGTCAAGCAGCTCAAACTGAGTTGTCTAAAAGCCAAGTTTGGGTGCCAAGCCCTTTAGAGCTTTACTGCCGCCAAAGTATACTTTTCGTAGTCTTTTGAGAATCTATGATTGGCTTGTGCTGTTCCTTTGCTGGGCAGATAAGTTCCCTTTGGGGGAAAAAAGCCTCCATCCAACAATTCTTGTTTATTATTAATACTTTTATATTCTGTAATGTTATTTCAAAGCTATGACTTTGTTTTAATGGACTGTCAGGGAACAGTACTGTACTTTTAAACAGGAGAGCTCTTTTTCCTATCTTTTTAAAAGTTGTTTATAGTAACTGAAAACAGAGGGATGACAACTCCAACAAGCCAAACAAGAAGGGTTCCTTTCATAAAAAAGATACCCTTCACCAACTTATGACTATGCTGAGACGCACCGCCCATCCTTATCAAGTACCGTATCAGATGCCTTGTCTCTCTCAAGTTAGCTCTCAACATGGTGGCCTGGCCATTAGTGGTTTCCGACAAATGGGTGATAAACATTGTTGGCAGGGCTTATAAATGGTAGTGGACCCCCCCATCAGCTGGACCAGACATTGTTGTTGTTCCCTCCTATTCTCCAGTGATTTTTCCTGCTCCCAAAAAAGAGTAGCCCTAGAGACTGGTGTTGGGCCTTTCTTTTTTCCATACATGTGTCAAGGCTCCCAAGTTTAAGATGCTTGTTTCTTGTTTTAAAAAAAATCTTTATTAAATTATCATGTATGACATAGGTAATCTTGCATTTATATAAATGAAAAATAAACCATAGAGAGACAGTCTCAGTTGCAAACATTGTACATAACAAACCGTGCCGATACAGCTGTAGCTGCAAACATTATACATCACTTTTAATATACTCAGTTATTGTCAGTTAACCATCACATAGCTCATTCAAAGCCTGCCTTCTTTCAAACCTCTTTACTCCTTTGCATGCATTGATTCCACATTTCCCATTTTTTCTTATATAATTTGTGCCTACCCTTTTCTAAAGGTGCCAGTTCCAGTTGTTTTATCTCTGTTACTATCTTTGCTCCTTCTAGTAAAGTTGGTTTAGTCTTTGATTTACATTTTCTAGTAATTGCTTTTTGGCAGCCATCATAATTACACTCAGCAAGGCCTTACTATGTTTCTTGTTATTGTGGCTTGTAAAATCTAGTTTAAGATCTGGAACTGAGTGAATGCAACCATTGCAAATGCTACATTGTGTTGAATAGTTTGCCATTTATAGATTTCTAGTAATGCCGTTCTAGGGATATGAATGTTTGTCTAAACTCTGAGGTGGTAACTTCAGTTTTTAAAAGGCTCAGGCCATGCCCACTGGCATTTAGTGTATACAGTCAAAAGAGCTCCATTGGAGGAAAAGGGTTAAGAACTTGGATCCAAAATTCTACTTTCTTTATTTCCCAAACTCCACCCCCCCAACCTCCTGTTTCATCATCATCATCATCATCATCATAGCAGAATCCTTTTTAATCCATAAACCTAAATACTTCATCTTATGTTCCATAAAAATGGATATTGCTAAACCAGTTTGTGTGAGTACGTAGTTCACCTCAGTGCTAGGAAATACAAAATAATATCTGCAAATATTGCTTACTTTACTCGAGTACCATACCAGTTATATCCTTGAATTTTTGAGTACCTTTGTTTTATTTGTCAGTCGTTCTAAACATAAAGCAAATAACAAAGAGGAAAGAGGACATCCCCCCTGGTTTCCCTGAAAAACAGCTTGTCAGAGAGGTACTCTTCCCACTTTAATTCTTGCTTCCAATCCTTTATATAGCCTCCTAATTAACCCTGTTGCATCTCAGGAAAGGCATCATCTTCATCAAGACCCACCAACAGTAGTGGTTATTTTCTTATATTCTGCGTGAGTCTTCATCATCATTGTTCTGTTACTTTTGTCAAATGTTTAATCTTCCTTCCACAAAACCACATGGAGCCATAACTGTCAGTTTTGGCAAACACCTTTCCCATTCTCTTAGTTTGTCAGACGTAAACACTTTATAATCCTGGTTTGAAATTGAAAGGGATCTGTATGAAGCTGGATCTGAAGGACCTTTACTACTTTAGATATTACAGCCACCACAGCTTTCTTCAGAGATGCTAGTAGCCCCCCCCAAAAAAAAAATACTTTTAAACAAAACCTTCCAGATCTTTATCTCATTTTTCCCTCCCATCTTCCAAAGTATTAACGAGAATAACTTCTGCTCCTGGAGACTTCCCTGTTGATTCATTATACATTACCGTTTTTATCTCATCTCTTTCTACCTTAGCTATTAATTATTGAGCTTCATTTACCTCTAACTGTAGCATAATTATGTCTTCCATGAATATTTCCTGTTCTTCATTTTCTTGGTTTCCACTTTCTTGTGCTTTATACAGATTTTCATAAAATTTCCAAAATATCTCTAGTACTACCTCCATATGATCTCTGGTTATTTTTCTTGTTATAGTCATCTTAAGTTTGGTGCAACCCAACTGTCCGTTGATTAAGAATTTGTGCAAAAATTTCAGAGTTATCAAAAATAGTTCATAGGTTCATAGGTATATAGTAGGCTAATGACCACCTGGGCCTTTATAAGCCTAGCCATGCAGTCCAACCCAGTTTTGCCCATATTTATCATGGGCATTTATTAAGAGGGGTTATATTGGAAAGTTTCTAGAAGTTATGGGGGAGGATGTTAGCTTGGGCATTTCTGCCTCTGTTTATCAGAGACATGGGGGCCAGATGTGGGATGAATTTTTGATTTTCCCAGAGCACCCAGAGGAAACCCACATGACCACAGGGAGGACATGCAAACTCCGCACAGAAGGCATCCTAGCCAAGAGGCTCTCCGGTTCGATTCCCTGCTGGGGTGCTACTGGGCAGAGTCTGCATGTCCTCCCTGTAATCACGTGTGCTTCCTCCGCGTGCTCCAATTTCCTCCCATATTCCAAAGACATGCGGTAGGTGGATTGGACACTCTAAATTTGCCATATGAGAGAGAGAGAGAGTGCGAGTGCGAGTGCGAGTGTGTGAGTGCGTGCGAGAGTGTGTGAGTGCGTGCGAGAGTGTGTGAGTGCGTGCGAGAGTGTGTGAGTGCGTGCGAGAGTGTGTGAGTGCGTGCGAGAGTGTGTGAGTGCAAGAGGTACAGATGAACTACCATGGCAGTGATGCATTGACAAAAAGTTTAACTCGATAGCTTTGCTATGATATTTCGCTGCTATTTGCTGCTGTATCTTGCTGCTGTAACTTATTTGGACATTGAGCTTCTGACTTTATTTGATTGTGATTTGATTTTGTCTTTGAAGCTCTTTAGTAAGCAGAAGAGAAATTTTTGATCTGAAGTAGTTTACTTCATTTGTTCTTCAACCTGTGGGTCCTCGGATGCGACACGGCCACATTTTCCAGCTATGGCTCTGAGCTCCATGCTCCTCCCATTACCCATAATGCCCCCGTATCTCTTCTCCCTTCAGATCTCGTTTTCCACCTGAGGAGAAGCAGCGTGGTCCGAGTTCCATTATGATAGTGGTGTCTTTAAAAAGTAATATTTTACCTTTGTTGGCCTTTTTACCTATCTGTTTCACTCCTAACCTATTTATACCTTCATGGGATTTTTCATAGTTTTTTTTCTTACAGGCTTTTCTGCCTTCCTCCCCTCTTTTCTTTCCTTATGTGTGTGTGTGTGTGTGTGTGTGTGTGTGTGTGTGTATTTCTTTTGGGCCGGCTGAGGCATGGCGGACGACCAGAAGCCTGGTTTCAAAAGCTGCACAGAGTGTGCCCATAAGCTTTCCCCAGCGGATGGCCACACTCTGTGCGTGGTTTGTTTGGGGGTGGCTCACCTCCAGTCCCCTGACTTATTTGTGCTGGGTTTAACCCCAGAGCACTTAAGGACAGGCGGGACAAACTGATTAAGGGCCTGTTGCCCTGCTCTGCTGGGACTGAAGTCCCACCTTCCCTTGCTAAGAAAGCAGCGGCTGCTGCTTCATCTTCCCCTTCCTCGACCTCTGAGACACACCCTCCCACCAAGAGGCCCGGGGAAAGGGATAAGGTCAAGAAGGACTGGCCACGCAAGTGCTCCCCTGAGAGGCCTCAGAGGCCAGCCCCCCACCAAAGGTTAGGCCCCCTAGGCAGTCTCCCCGCCAGCTCTCCCAGCCCACTTCGGCAGCGTCCTCCCGCTTTGCCCAGAGCCTATCTGAAGCGGAGATGAACAAGGTGATGCGGAGGTTTATCCGCACTCAAATCCAGATGGGGTTCTTGCCTGGGCATTCTCCCACTGGAGCAGGCGTCTTCCAGCTAGTATTTAGACCTATCTCTTCTTCTCCGATCCGACCTGCAGTTTCATAGTTGTTGGACCCGAGGACTGTCTCAGTCGAGGGGTTGGCACCAATGGTACCCTGTACCTCGACGCCAGCCAGTGCCCCGAGTGTGTCGGATGCGACTAGATCGGATCCGAGTTCTTGGAGCCATAGCCTCGGGGTCGGATCCGAGGGAGTGCTGTCTGCTCCGAGCTTGTTGGAGAAAAGCATTCCTCTCAGCATCTCGGCTCCTAGAAGCTCTGCTCAGACTTCCCGGTCGGATCAAGGGGGAGCGGCTTCCACTAGTTCAGCCCAGGAGGTCCATTCCCCCTCGGCATTTGACATAGTGGAGAGGGTTCTCACAGGGTTGAGGTCTTTGACTATTTCATCTTTAGAGTCCATCCAGACTCCCTGGCCTTGAGTGCAGGTCCGACCATCCTGCCCTCTCAGGGACAGCTTGTAGCCATAGTGCCCCAGGACGTTCCAGCCTTAGAACAACCCACTTGCGAGACCTCCCCAGATAGTCCCTCTGAGGAACCCCCCCCTTGCAAGCATACTTGTAAAAGGAGGCACTTGGACTCTCCTCCAAAGTCCCTCACCGAAGACACGGACCCGGATGAAGGGGAAGGTTCCCCAAGATCGCCCCACGAGGATGTCTCCTTTGGAGACATCATGGAGATCCTCCACCAAAGAGGGGGGTGGTCTGCCCCAAAACCACCCTCTGACGAGTCCGTGTTTCTGGAGGCATTTGGCACGGGCCTGTCTACCTCTAAATCCACTTGTGGATTTATAACATTTAGGTTGTGGAAGGAGCCAGACACCATAGAGCCAATACCTAAGTGCCCGTATAAGGTCTTAAACCCCCCACTGACAAATTATACTGGTACAAGGGTTCCCCTGTAGATGCTATGCTAGTGGTGGTGGCCACCAAGAAGAACTTGCCCAGGAGAGTTCCACAGACAGTCCATCCGCCTGACCAAGAGTCTAGAAAGTTGGATCATTTTTGGGAAGTGAGTTTATGCTTCATTCACCTTCTGTGCACGTTATTCGACTCCAGAGAGATCTGGTCAAGGAAGTCACGGAATCGACCCTAGGGTCCATGTCGGCAGAGGACAGAAAGACATTCGATGCACGAATGGAATAGCCACCCTAAAACTGTAGCCAACGCATCTATGCATTTACTCTCCCATGCCATGGAGGGAGCCACATGGGCGGCGGGGTCAGGCGTTGCCATCTGGCACCACGCCTGGCTCCACTTATGTCAGTTCTTGGAGCCCTTCATGGTGTCTTTTACCAGTGCTTCTTATGATGGTTCTTCCCTTTTTGGGAAGATGGTCAGAGAGACTTTGGTCCAGAGTGAGAAGGACAGGAAGACACTATCTGCCGTCGGGGTCCGTTTCTCACCGCCTCAAAGGTCCTTTTCCAGGAACCAGCTAGACCAGAAGAAGGTGTGGTTCTGCAAGTCTCAGGCATTTTCCCAGGACGCTCAAGACTCCTCTTCCTCCAGAGGCAGAGGGGGATATAATAGATGCCACCCTAGAGGCAGAGGGGGGTCCTAGGAATTTTAGGTCCCAAGAACACTTCTCGGATAAACCCAGACAGCAACCCTGAGGGGTTGCCCAGCTGTCCATCTCTGGAGGCAGTCGTGGGTCGTCTCACTTCACCCACTAGCATGGGAGTCCATCACTACAGATCAGTGAGTGCTGTGAGTCACATCCAGAGGATATTTTGTTTCCTTCAGGGATCTTTCCCCATCCAACAAAGCCCTCCCCGACATTCCACCCATACAGCGGGAGGAAGCAGCAGTGCAGGTAGACCCAATGCTAAGAAAACGAGTCATCCATCTGGTCCCCCCCAGATCAGTCATGATCCGTGGTTTATTCCAGGTTCTTTTTAGTGCCAAAAAAGATGGGGGACCACAGACCAATATTGCATCTGTCCCAATTGAACCTGTCAGTAACCAAGACAAAATTCCAGATGGTCATGATTCAGTCTGTCCTACCTTATCTGCAGGACAGAGACTGGATGTGCTTGATCGACCTCCAGGATGCGTACATCAAGATGCACAGGTGCTCCCGGAGGTTCCTTTGCTTCCGGCTGGGAGCCAATCATTACCAATTTCAAGCCCTCCCCTTTGGTCTCACCACAACCCCTGGGTGATTACCAAGGTAATGGCAGTAGTAGCGGCTCACCTGAGGCTTCAGGGCATGCAGGTCTTTCCGTACCCGGATGATTGGCACGTTACCACCACCTCAGAGCATCTACTATGTCAGGTCAGGGACTCCTTACTTCAGCTAGCCAACAAGTTGGGCATTACGATCAATATGAACAAATCTGCTCTTCACCCGGTTCAGATTCTAGATTTCATTGGGGCAAGGCTGGACACAATACAATCACAGGTGTTCCTCACCTCAGACAAGATACGCAGCTTGAGGTTCCACGTCTTACACATTCTTCAGACCCATTTACCAACAGCCAAAGCAGTGTTAAGAGCTCTAGGTTCTATGGCGGCCACGATAAATCTTCTCCCCATGGCTCGCCTTCATATGAGGATACTGCGGTGGACACTGGCGGTTCAGTGGTCACTGTTAGACCTTCCTCCTCCTTTGTCTTTTCCAATGAGAATTTCAAAAGCATGCAGGGACTCCCTTTGGTGGTGGACTCACTCCCCGGATCTCCTCAAGGGACATCCTTTTCAACCTCCTTTACACCAAACCACAGTGACCACGGACGCCTCCTTACTAGGGTGGGGGGGCATTGCTTAGGAAGGACAGTCCAAGGCATGTGGTCCCCATCCAAGACCTATTTGCACATCAGAGTTCTAGAGATGAGAGCGGTTCTTCTTGCATTGCAGGCCCTCCATGCTCATCTTCCTCTGGGAATGATTGCAATTACAACATGTCAGTGGTCTGTTATATCATCAAACGGGGGAACCAGATCTTATCACTTATGTCGGGAGCCCATGAGAGTGTGGAAATGGGCGATCTCCACCGGTCATTTTCTGGTGACAACGCACATCCCGGGACAGTCCAACATTTTAGCTGACAGGCTCAGCAGATGTATCCTGATGCCTTATGAGTGGTCTCTAAAGCCATTCAACAAACACAATTGGCCAGCAATATTAGCAGTCAAAATGCAGTCCAAAATTGATAGTGAATAAATAAAACTTTATTTACATTTATAAACAGACTGGTTTCGGCAAAATCATGCCTTCTTCAGTGTTAGACAAATGGACACGTTTGTCTAACACTGAAGAAGGCATGATTTTGCCGAAACCGGTCTTTTTATAAATGTAAATAAAGTTTTATTTATTCACTATCAATTTTTGACTGCATTTTGACTACGAATATTGCTGGCCAATTGTGTTTGTTGAATGGTACTTTCAGGCCGTGCAGTACCCACGTGCACAGCATTTGGTTTTGCTTTGGTCTCTAAAGCCCTCAGTAGCAGAACAAAACTTCCTAGAGTGGGGTCATCATTGCTGCGATCTCTTCGGATCTCCTTCCAACGGGAAATGCAGCAAGTTTTTCACTCTGAACCCCCCCGCTGGGGGAAGCCCCCAGAGATGCTCTGATTCATGCTTGGCCTCCCGGGCTTCTTTATGCATATCCTCCTCTTCTCCTCATGTCAAAGTTTCTACAGAAAGCCTAAAGGCTGGGGAGCGCTGTGATCCTCATCACCTCATTCTAGCCTCGACAGGTTTGGTTTCCCTTACTCAGGCCGGATCTAGTTGTTCTACTATGGACCTTGGATCCGGTCCCAGATCTGCTTTCACATCCCTCTGGGATTCCTCATCCAGATCTGGACAGTCTGAAGCTCACTGCTTGACTGCTCCGGTTCCCATGATTCTTAGGACTCCTGGTCTGTCATCTCCTGTTAAGTCCATTCTGGTGGTAGCTCATAAATTGTCCACCAGAAAAGTTTATCGCAGTAAATGGAGACATTTTTCTATATTGGCCATTCAGAGGTCTTTGCACCCTTTCACTGCACCGCTTTCTGCAGTTTTAGATTTTCTAGCTAGGATTTTTCATCAGGGAGCTAGTTCCTCAACGGTAAAAGTCCAACTAGTCGCCATTTCTAATTTTCATGTTAGGGTAGACATGTTTTCGTTGGCTTTTTCTAAACTTCTAGCCCGGTCAACAAATGTAAAATAAAATAAATAAAATAAACTTTGTAAAACCTTTCTTAAAGACCCCATTCCTCCGTGGGACCTCATTTTGTTGTTGCAGTCATTGGTTTTTCCTCCCTTTAAACCTGCGGCATCTGTGGATCTACAATTTTTGACCTGGAAAACTGCTTTCTTGGTTGTCATTACATCTGCTAGAAGGGTGTCTGAGCTTCAAACTCTTTCTATCAAAGTCTCTTACATGATCTTTCACAAGGATAGAGTGTCGCTACGCACTAACCTGTCCTTCCTTCCCAAGGTAGCCTCAGAGGCCAATATTAATCCGACTATTAATTTACCAGTATTTTTTCCGAACTACCAGAACAAAGGGGAATACAAATTGCATTTACTGGACATACATAGGCAGTTGAGGTTTTATCTGCACAGGACTAAATCTTTCCACAAGTCTGATCAGCTTTTTGTGTCCTATGCCAAGCCCTTCTTAGGTAAACCTGTCTTAAAATTGACTGTTGCTCACTGGATTTCACAGTGCATTGGCTGGGCTTACTCAGATAGAGGTTTGTCTCTTCCAGGAAGAGTGAAGGCTCATTCGACCTGATCTATGGCTACGTCAGCGGCCTTTTGGTCTAGGGTCTATCTGGATATTTGTTCAGCTGTTACTTGGGCCTCATCTCACACCTTTATTTCTCATTATAAACTGGATTTGGTCTCTAGGAGTAGAGCATCCTTTGGTTCTGCGGTGCTCCGGAATATCCTTCCATGAGGGCCTTCCAAGAGTTAGGTAGCAGGGGACTCTGTGCCACAGGTTGAAGAACAAATGAAGTAAACTACTTCAGATAAAGAAGTTATGTACTCACTATAACATTCCATCTGAGTAGTTCTACTTCATTTGTCTTTAGCCATTCCCTCCCCCCTCCTTCCCCCTAATCTTATCCTTTGGGATATGACATGTCCTTTGTACCCGGACAGTTATTGCTGGGATCTTTGGTTCTGCCAGGGCTAATGTTCATTTGTAATGTTTGTGTTGGAGGATAAAGTGTTATTTGGTCGGGTATCGGATACATGTTAGGCAGCAAACTCAATCTGAAGGAGACAGGGGCATTGTGGGTAAGGGGAGGAGCATGGAACTCTGAGCCGTAGCTGGAAAATGCAGCCATGTCAGATCCGAGGTCCCACAGGTTGAAGACAAATGAAGTAGAACTATTGAGATGGAACGTTATGGTGAGTACATAACTTCTTTTTTTGTACTAAAGCTCCAATTTGAACTGCCCTTTGCAGCTGTCCTGCTCCTTTTTTGATTTTCTCTTACTTTCTCCATATTTCTTCTTTGATGCTATATAGGCAGTATATTTGGTGTCCAGTTAGGAAATTTTACCCAGTTTAATAGCTTTTATTGGTTTTGTTTCACAGTTTCTGTTTTCAGACTAGAAGACCTCTAATCAAGTTGTTGATCAGTGTGTATCCATCTTGGAAGTCTGCTACTGAGTTCAGCCTTATGTGCCTGTCTTTTTTCTTGATTATGTGAGTACATCTTGTACTGTCTGGATATTTACAGGCTGTTGTGATATTATTGGGACAGGGACAAATATGTTGGGAAATAACCCTAGCTGTTTATTTTCTACAATTCCCCCTTTTTTGGTGGGGGGGGGGTGAGTTCATGAGGTTTCCACAGTCTTCTTGACTAGATGGTTTTCTAACTGTGTTAGAAAATGATCAGTTTCCCTTGGCAAGCGGTTGCTTGGTGTCTTTGGCTTTAGCTGCGTCAGTCTGCTTTAGGAATGATTTGTTTGATTTTCTTTTCCAGCTGCTACTTGGTCATATTTGAACATCTTCATAAACAACTGTAAGTTAGATCTAGTTTCCAGGTCAGCAGCTTCCTTTGAGGTCAGGTCTGTGTGTTCAGGAGTAGTTTGCTTTGGGTCTTCCCATTTGAAATAGCTTGGGACACTATTGTAGAGGATATGGATGATGGATCCACTCCTGTCATGTATGAAAGCTGTGGACATAACACTGCAGTAAATGTATAGGATCGGGTCCATTTTTTTAGTGAAGACCTGTCCCTGTTTCACCCAACTTAGTGGCTTTGGTCTCAGTTTCATGGCTTCTTTTCAGCCTTAGCACAGCTACCTCAGACCTGAAAAGGAGAACTGTACTGTGTATCATAGCATGGGAGAAGAGTGTCACCGCCTCCAAAGTTTGTAATGCTGGGCAGTCCTTATTGGCTGCTGTCCTAGCCCTAGAGGTTAGACTCCTACAGCTGTATCATTGTGGTAAGTACATGACTTTTGTATTTCACTCATAAAAGCCTGCCCTCTTTGTGATTCCTTAGTTCACGTCTGTTAGGCTTAATGAAATTATCTGGGTGCTGAATAAATAAAGAAAAAAATATTAGAAAAAGGTAATTGTGTTCAGTAGAAAATAGGCCTGTTTTGTTTAAGCTTGTGTGTTGTCTTAAACATGTAGCGTATTTAAGCATATGCGTTGCCTTACAAGTGTACTGTATCTAAGCATGTGAGCTGCCTTACAAGCGTACTGTATCTAAGCATATGTGTGTTGCCTTACAAATGTACAGTATCTAAGCATGTGTCTCAATTTCACCCTGTAGGGAGGTAATTGAGTGTAACATGGAGTTACTGGGCTTGGTAATGATGCAGAACAAGTTGAAACCACAGACTATGCCTGTTTTGCAGGAGCTGCGCCGTGCTTGCATCCGCAGTGTTATGGTCACAGGTAAGAAAGACCATCTTGCCACAGCACACATGTTCTCCACACATTTGGTGCTTTCATCAGTGGTGTATTGTATCACATTTCTCATGGCTGCTTTTGTATGCATATCCTAGAGCTGTAGCTTAGGGTGACAGGAATTGAATTCTTTTTTAGCCTTCATATCAGGTTTGTTGCTTTATTCAACTATCTGTATGCATTATACTGACATCTGAATTTGTTCCCAATTTGTTTTGAATATTTTACTGCTCAGAGTTTAATGTGAGGAGTCCCAGACAGCGGGGAAGCTTGTATACTGGAACACAATTTCTCTGACTTGTCAGTCCTATGCTGTAATCATTTGGTTACACTGAGAAAGACTTAGGAGGTTTAGTGGTTAGAGTGTGAGAAACATGAGTTATGTGTGTAGAGGGTTCTGGATTTATACAGTTGTTCTTTTCTTTATAATAATTATTTTCTTTGCTTCACTCTTCCTGCACAGGTGATAATATGTTGACAGCTGTCTCCGTTGCTCGGGAGTGCGGTATGATTCCTCCACAAGGAAAAGTAATCATCACAGAAGCATTGCCACCAAAGGAGGGCCAGCCTGCCACCATCCATTGGCAGTATACTGATGAAGTGGCACCTTCGGAGGTCATAGAGACAGCAGACAGAAATGAGGTCAGCTGCTCTACTGCTTACACTTCAGTTTTTACTTTGCAGAATACAAGAATGGAGCTGTATGTTTATGGACACAAGTATGGAAAATTCTACTAACCAGATTGTAAAGTGTGGTTGCATTCTGTTCATTTGTATAGCGTACTGTAACTAACTGAACTTTTCTGATCTTTTTTTTCCCCCTAAAAGTTGTTCTGAGTATTCAGTCATCTTGGAGACTGTAAGTGCGGTGTTTATAGGACACCACTTTGTGATTCCGTAGTTGTGCTTGGGAGACGTATGCACTCAAGTAGAGAATGCTGTAGATAACTGCAGGGTTAGGACTGGGAGGGAGAGCTTGCCTTATATGAACTGCAGTGGTGAATTATTTTTGGACTTGTTTTTCTTCCGAGCTGTTCCTACCAGACACCATGTTCTAGCACAAGGATGCTCGCATTTGTATTTGATAGCAAAGAACTGATAATTTTATGCTCAGCTTTTTAGCCATCAGATCTGAGGCTTTTAGTTCAAGAGACATGAGTACTTTGAACCCCTCACCTTCTAATGATGAGTTGGTTTAGGTCTGATATCTGGAGTGATGGCTGGGATGTGTTCTGAAAACCCAGACATCTAGTTAATCTGTTACAAAAGTGCCTAAGTAATGCTTTTGTGCAGAATGAGTTCACCCCTTACTCATAGAAGAGTTTCTGACATATACCTGTGGAGGCTGGAGATGAGGAGTCTGAAAAGTGCCTGTTCAAGATTTTAGTAATTTAGGAATTTACAAGGATTTGTGGCAGGTTGTAATTGATTTGCAGTAATGGTAACTCTCTGACCCAGTGATGAACACTAGCAGTGAATGAAGTCATTGGGCTTAAAAAAGAAGCCTTTTGTGCAGTGCTGTTGGGGGGGGTGGACACTAAGTACCAATAAGCCAGGGGGGGGAGAAGTGAAGTAAAAGCCTTTGTGAGAGGAGTTTGGAGGGATTACAGTGTACATTCTTCATTAGATCACTGTTGCAGTAGTCATTACAAAGTGGTACGTATCTAGCCAAGAATACATCTGGTCATTCCCCTCTTCCTACTCCCTCTTCTCAGAAAAGGACCTAGGATAGCTGGCATGATTTTGCTCATGGCTTATTTAAGGCTGTCTAATCCATCAGTCCTCTTTTACACCCTCGTCTTCCTCTACTCCAGTGTAGAGTAAAAGTGTTCCTTCTTCCTGTATGGAAAAAATACTTTCTGAATCTGATCAGGAAAAATTTGGTCTGTGTATCACAAATCTTTGCCTCACTGCCTGTGACTCAGAATCTGGGGATATGCTTTCTTCAGATTCCCCAAATGAGGAAATCCCTTTTGGAGCTACTACTTGAAAATTAAACATGTCTTTAAGTGGGAAGGAAAAGAGGTGTCAGATTCACAAAAGCAAGACTGAGCTCCTCATCCTGGAGTCCACCAAGCCTGTAGATATCCCTCTATTCTTGCTTGCTTTACAGGATGCGTTCTCTGCAGCATCAGTATCTCCAAACTAACCAACTCGAACAAACAAATTGAACCAGAAAATCCAACCACGGAAGCTGAAGCAATCCAAACACTAGGACCCACACGAATTTTTAACTAGATAAAAATTCGATTTATTGCAAAAATAACAAGTTTACCTAGGTTTCGTCTTACATTCAAAGACTTCATCAGAACAATACATTACAGACCACACTCTCTTTATATATACTTCTAACTTAAGGGGAAATTAATTACCCAATTGCACATAGTCACTATTTAAAGGAACATACCTGTCAACTGTTATATCTATACCAGTAATACTAAATATGCTTAATATATAAATCATATAATACGTTTCATTATAAACCCCGTAAAATACATACATTACCTAACTAACCAACTACAATTAAATAATGGGTAATAATATTATTATTACGTATTCCACATATATTAAAACAATACATTTGAATACCATTTGAGAATATTTAAAAATACTTATCTTATAAATAACATTAAAACACTAAATCTTTATTGGAAAACATTAACCCAACAAATGTCTCAATTTTAAAAGGGGGGCAATGCTAATATTGTCATTGATACCCGGAAAGGTAGTGGCATCTAACCTTATTTGCCACTTCATTTCACAAATATCTAAATGAACATCCAGAATACAACCTTGACTATCCTTAATAATTTGTTGAATAACACAAAATTTAAAATTGTGTCCTGGATGCTGTCTAATATGTCTAACTAGGGCATTAGTGTTCCTCATGTGCCTAATATCTAACATATGCTCACCAATCCTTTCTCTTAAAGCTTGACACGTTTTTCCAATTTAAAATGCAGGACACTGATTGCACCTAGCTAGATAAACTACATTTCTACTAAAACAATTAAAATGCCCCCTGAAATATATAATTTCATTAGCTATTACAATTTTATTCTCTGTGGTAAAAATGTACCTACATAAACTACATCTACCGCACTTGAAATTTCCTACTGGTCTAAAAGAATTAGAACTGTTGGGGTAACCACTTCTCTACAACAGGTTTTTGAAGGATTTATCTTTCCTATATACATTTTTTGGGGGAATTTTCATTCTATTACAAACATGTTCATCTAATTTCAAAAGCTCCCAATTTCTCCGTACAACTTTTACTAAAAGTTCTGTATCATAAGTATAAGTAGTAATGAAATATAAGGATCCCCTTCCCTCTCTTATGTCTATTCGTACATTGTCAAACTGTAAGCTGCTATCCCTGACCTCCTGTACGCCAACTCTTAAGATGGGCTGATAAAACCCTTTGTTTCTTTTAGATATAATTTCGTCTTTGATAGAATTACATAAAACAACAGGATACCCTCTTTTTATAAACATTCCCATAATAAACTCTAATTCACTTTCAAATTCTTGATAATTATTTACCATTCTGGCAGCCCTAACCATTTGACCCTTAACTATAGCTTTTTTCTGATGGCTCGGGTGCCAGCTTTGATAATTCAAATAAGAATTTGAAAACGTAGCCTTTCTATGAATACTAGATGAAAGGCTTCCTTTATCATGGTCAACCACTAGGTGGACATCCAAATAACATATTTCCGTGGCACTATATTCATAAGTAAATTTTAAAAAAACTAACAGTATTGTTTATAAAATGTAAAAATGCCACTAAGTTTTCAAGCCCACCATCCCAAATAATGAAAATATCATCCAGAAATCGCGTGTATTGCTGGATATATTGATTGTACTCACTCCGAAAAACATATTTGTTCCCAAAAGGACATTACATAATTAGCGTAAATGGGGGGCATAAGCCGCCCCCATCGCTGCCCCAGTTACTTGTTTATAATAACTACCCTCAAAGAACAGAAAATTATTGTTTAAAACAATTTCCATAAGTGTTGTAAATACATTAATTTGGTCCTGCTCAAACAATCCTGTTTTTATTAATTGACTCTCCAGCCATTCCAGACCAATATCATTAGGGATCACTGAATACAAATTACAAACATCTGTAGTAAGAAATACAGTAGAAAAATCAATTTTGGCCTCATTTAACTTATGTAAAAAATGCCACGAATCCCTAGTAATATAGTCAAACTTGGCTAGCCCCCCTTGAAGATGATAATCAACATATTTGCTAATAAAAAAGGTTTTACTTCTTTTCCCATCCACAATGGGTCTAAATGTGACATTGTTCAAGCCTTTGTGCAATTTGGGAATGCCAAATATATTACTTATAGGAAATTCATTTCTCAAATAATTAAACTCCAATTCATTTATCTGACCTTGATAAAGCAAATCTGCAATCATTAAATCTATCTTAGAGAAAGCCACATGAATTTCATTTAAAGTGACCTCCTCATAAGTATCCCCAGTTAACATTTTAAACATGTGGTCTGAATAGTCATTTTTATCCATGACCACCATACCGTTACCCTTGTCTGGTTTCATAAAACAAATACTTTTATCCTTAATAAGCTTACTTAACAAAACTGTTTCATCATTGGTCAAATTACTATTGCCTTTTAAATCATTCCTATTTCTATTATTATCTTTAAAATACTCCCTTATTTCTAATTCACATGCCTTCTCAAATAATGCCACAGTATTATTAGCAGGGGGATTAAACTTACTTGGTTTTCTTAAAGTACTACTATTTTGATCACTATCTTGAGCAAAACACATCCTAATATTCATTTTTCGAGTCAGTAACTTTAAATCAACAAGTACATCAATTATTTTGCCCCTTCTACTCGGTACAAAGGTGAACCCTTTGGATAGTAGTTCGGCATGTTTTACATCTAAATCCTTACTTGAATAATTATATACCTTAAAATCTCCATATTTATTAGAAACAATCACAGGTTCACTAAAATTTGAAAAATAATAATTCCCTTCCTGCATAACTTCAATGAGGTCAGAAATATTTGGAACATCTTCTAAAACACTACTACAATCACTATTCAAATAACTTACACTAGTATTGACAGCCAATTCCCCCGTACCATTCGAAACTAACCTCTCAGTACCATTGCACCCCATATTGGTTTGGCTCACCACAAACCCAGTTGTAAAATCATTACCAAGTGAATCACAAAAATTATTCCATTCGGAATTTGTATCAGTACAATGTCTCAAGTCAAAATTCACCAATTTGGTTTGGTCGGCATCAAATAAGACCTCAGATGTCTGATAAATTCTTACTTGCAGCAACGGGTCGGCCGTTTCCTCTATATGGAGTTTGTCGGTGTCTTCCTGATGTTTGTCTCTAAATGATGAACTCCAAACAAAATTACTGTCAATTAAATCACCTGTTGGGCTTTTACTCGACTTTGACACAAAAAATGTTGAAAATCCTTTGAACAAGCTGCATCATCGGTTTCCGCCCTGCACGCCAAATTCAAATTCCAAGCCTTAGCCGCTAAAAATGGGACTTCCTCGGGGCCTATCACCACACCTTGTGATGACTGTCTTGGTATTTCGGTTGGAATCCCCATTTCTTCGGACGCACTCCCTGTTCTACATACTTCTCGTGGTTCTCTCTTCTCTGCTGTGGAACATTTTCCCCACGATTACGTAACCTCTCGGAACGTCTCAGACCTTCCTCTAAAGGGCGCTCCTCTTGCTGAAAATGCGGATCCCTGTGTGGTGACATCATATCTCACCCGTTTTTTCCACTTTCATTAACTGTCAATTTTGGGTTACCACGGTTAACTTTGGATAAAGGATAT
The DNA here is from genome assembly GCF_019279795.1 of Protopterus annectens. Classification (NCBI taxonomy): domain Eukaryota; kingdom Metazoa; phylum Chordata; order Ceratodontiformes; family Protopteridae; genus Protopterus; species Protopterus annectens. The sequence continues at coordinate 806,700,187 of NC_056739.1, forward strand.
ACCTTTTGATCACTGTACTCATCCGTATCCCTTTTCATTTTATTAATTTTTCTTTGAAATATTACATGGCAACCATTGTCAATACTACTCAAAATGTTTTTATAGTTGGTTAAATAACTTTCAGAATTTAAATCATTCAATATATTGTCATTTTCCTGTTCTAATTCACTCATTTGCCGGGCTATAACCACATTGTTATATTTAATCACAATTTTCATTAGCTCCAACCCGGTGTTATCAAACAATTGGTTCACTTCTTGAATCATTTCATTATTACTGGCTATACTGTTAGGGTATCTCCATAATTGCAACCCACGAGGTACCAATCCCAATTCAATGTTCCTCATTAGGTACCCATTCTCCAATTGTAACTTTTTCATTGCATATAATTTCTTTTCAAAGCTTTTTAAGCATTCTGCTAGGGTTAAGTTCACTCTTGTAGCAGGAATCGCTCTATTAAATTCTTGCCGAAAATCAAAATTATTGGCCTTCCATTGCATTTTGTCCACATTAGCTTCTATATTAGATGCAGTAGCTATTATTATATTTCCTTTTGCAACCGGTACTTTTTCATTCGCCTCATCAATACTAGCTGTTTGATTACTGACCATGGGAGTGGGTTGAGTTAAAGGTACACCCAGGCTACCGAACAAACGAGGAGAACCAGCTGCCATAACCTGTTGCTGCTCCACCAGTGATTTTATCTGCTCAGTATGCTCAGACAGCTGCTGGTTGATTTTAAGCAAAAGGCCCATTATGTCTGAATTAGACCCCAAAGATTCCATGTGAAAACCAAACAAACCAACTCGAACAAACAAACTGAACCAGAAAATCCAACCACGGAAGCTGAAGCAATCCAAACACTAGGACCCACACGAATTTTAACTAGATGAAAATTTGATTTATTGCAAAAGTAACAAGTTTACCTAGGTTTCGTCTTACATTCAAAGACTTCATCAGAACAATACATTACAGACCACACTCCCTTTATATATACTTTTAACTTAAGGGGAAATTAATTACCCAATTGCACATAGTCACTATTTAAAGGAACATACCTCTCAACTGTTCTATACCAGTAATACTAAATATACTTAATATATAAATCATATAATACGTTTCATTATAAACCCCATAAAATACAAACATTACCTAACTAACCAACTACAATTAAATAATGGGTAATAATATTATTACGTATTCCACATATATTAAAACAATACATTTGAATACCATTTGAGAATATTTAAAAATACTTATCTTATAAATAACAACATTAAAACACTAAAACTTTATTGGAAAACATTAACCCAACATATGTCTCAATTTTAAAAGGGGGGGCAATGCTAATATTGTCATTGATACCCGGAAAGGTAGTGGCATCTAACCTTATTTGCCACTTCATTTCACAAATATCTAAATGAACATCCAGGATACGACCTTGACTATCCTTAATAATTTGTTGAATAACACAAAATTTAAAATCGTGTCCTGGATGCTGTCTTATTAAGTATATTTAGTATTACTGGTATAGAACAGTTGAGAGGTATGTTCCTTTAAATAGTGACTATGTGCAATTGGGTGATTAATTTCCCCTTAAGTTAGAAGTATATATAAAGGGAGTGTGGTCTGCAATGTATTGTTCTGATGAAGTCTTTGAATGTAAGACGAAACCTAGGTAAACTTGTTATTTTTGCAATAAATCAAGTTTTCATCTAGTTAAAAATTCGAGTGGGTCCTACTGTTTGGATTGCTTCAGCTTCCGTGGTTGGATTTTCAGCATCTCCAAACTGTCAATCCACATCAACCAAGAAGCCTGATAGGTTGTATAAAGTACCAGATACTCAAAAGTTTCTTGGTAAGAACCTTGTTACAGATCCTGTCATTATTTCTCTAGACATGGACAGAAGTACTAAAATCTTTATGGACAATCCTATCCCAAATGACTAGAATAGTTGTGCCTTTGATATATTTGGCAAAGCATTTGTGCATCTGCTACTTGGCCTTTAGGTGTAGAAATTGCCAAACCCATATGTGAAGGTACTTTTTGTCCATATTTGCAAATGCGCCACAATCTTTGCCTAACTTCCCTAATTCTGAGGTTAAAAACACTTTCTTGGAAATGGTCAACTGTACTTCCCAAGTTAATTAAATATTCTATAACACATGCTTTCGTTGCTGGGGCCACTGTCTCCATTGACAAAGCTAGCGGGACTGACATGCCTGGATAAGGTTACAGAATTTCCCAGGAGATGTTAAGGCTCAACTTTTAAATGCCCTACTAGAACAACATTTGTTATTTGGAAATTCCTCAGCTGAGATGCTTAAGAAGCTGGAAGCGAGAGAGAGGAAAATAAATGCAGTGGAGCAAACAACTATTCTATTCACCCTTTCCCAAATACCAAGAAAATTTCCATCCAATCCAGGCCTTTGTTTCAAAAAACTTTTTTGTCTTGCCACAAAAATGTTCTAAGCAATAGTATAAGACAAAATGGCAAGGTGATACAAAAAAGAAAGAAGAGGATTCCCATGTATTCTCCTTTCAAAAGAAAAAAAGTATAAATCTACTTGCCTTCCATGCCCCCCCACATTCCCCACCTAGCCATTCCCCCAGAATTGCAAGTGATCTTTCCCTTGTGTTTTCCTGTTTGGAAATCAATAACTTCAGACACCTGGGTGCTAAGTGTCATAGAGCACAGACGCAGGATTCATCAGACACCTACAGTCCAGTCTGGAATTCCTCTGCAGAGGACCAGATATCCCTTCTGCCTGAAATCATTTCAGAAATTCTGACACAGGAGGTTATAGAGCCAGTCCCCTTCCTAGAGAGAAGGCTTCTTTTACACAAGCTTTCTAGTTCCCAGAAAAGAGGCAGTTGAGGGCCCATTTTACACCTTTCCAGACTGAGCACCTTCCTTCATGTTCCAAAATTTCAGATGCTGACCCTTCAAAACCCCCTTTCCCCTCCTGCTTTTCCAGTGCATTCCTGGTTACTTTAGATCTGAAAGGTGTCTGTCTGTACCTTCCAGTTCAGTAAAACCTCAGATGTTCTTTGGGATTATCTGCTCTGTGTTTGCATTTTCAGTTTACTTCTTTATTTTTAGGTCTGTCTGGTATCCCCAGAGTCTTCAGCAACTGCCATGCTCTAGTTATAGCTTTTGGCTTTACAGGCTTTTTGCAGACTTCAGACATTCACATTGTATCATTATCTGGACGATTGTCTGAACTCAGCATCCGAAATCTAGGACACTCATGACCTCTCCTGTTCACAATAGAGCTTCTCTGTAACATAGGATTCAAACTAAATTTGAAAAAGTCACCATTGGTCCCTTCCTACAGACATTAGTGTTCCTAGAATGTCTTCTGGACAATTATGATGACTGCCTTTCTTCCTCCAGAGAAAACACTTTTTTTTACCATAATCTCTTTGTAAGTCCCTCCCAGCAAGGAATGTTCACAGCATGGGAATTTTAAGAATTCTTAGATTTATGACTTCTAGCCTCATGATCCTCTTTTGCCAGAGTCCACATGAGGAAGATTGAGTGGTTTCTCAAATTCCTTTGCACCCACCTTCTACTTTTGCATCCTTTCCAATTCTTGTGCTCAGCTTTGTAGAAAAGGAAATCTTTTGATGGGCCAGTTGGTGGACCAGTCAAGTCCTGTTAAATCCTAGAGTCCTCTCCCTTCTATTTCCTGTACGTCAGTCACAACATATGCCTCAGACTTTGCAAGGGAAATGGTTTCTCAAGAAATCAAGGTCCAAGGGGTTTGAGAGCATTATTTCTGACACAAGCAGATAAATCTAAAGGAGATGATATTCCTAATAAATTCTGTGAAAGCACAAAATCATCCAGGACCTGTGTTACTGATAACAAGACAATACTACAGTGCTGTGGTATATAAACAAACCGGGGGTGGGGAGGTGGGCAGGAGATGGTAAAGATCCTATCCCCTTTGCAGAATAGCCTTGACAGCCTAGCATTTAACAGACTCTGAACAGAAACCCTTCCTTGGGAGTACACGGGTGCTTTGTAATGATGTTTATTTTTAAAGGAAACATCAGTCTTGTAGTAGATCATTAACTCTTGTCTTAAATTCTGGAAGGATTATTATAGCATTGTAGCTATTTGTGGTTAAAAAAAAGTTGAGTGCTATTTCATAACAGTTTGAAAGCAGAGCTCTCAACCTTCTTAGTAGAAGAATGAGGGGCAAAGCCAAAAATAGTGGGATGGGGACAAAGACCCACAAATCAGAGATTCTAAGTATTCCTCTTGCGTACTTAGAACATTGCTAGAATAACATGTTTTGCATTAACACACAATTTCTGAAGGATGTGAAGTCTGAAATTCAAATGTCTGTCATTATTTATTGACGGCAATCCTCAGTGATTTACTAGACCATCACTAATTTTTCGAAGAAGAGACCAAAAAAATGAGGTGAAATCAGAGACATCTGCGAGGTACAGCTATCTATCAGTACAATACTCTCAAACTTTCTGTATCAGAAGCAATGGGTTTTGTATGAGAGGCCTCGCCCATCTAAATTCTCTTATGCATAGAGGAACATGACCCCTGCACCCTGTTTAATGCATTCATCTCTGTACTTCATGTCTTAGGGGAGAAAGCTGTTACCTGAGAGGCTGTTGATTTTATTGTATTTATCTAGGTAAGCTCGCTGGACATGTGACAACCTGAGACCACTGTCTAGTTAAGTGACTCCCTCAGAATTGCATGTCACACGGGCAAATGACAGTGGAAGAAATAAAAGCTTTTTACCTTCACTACAGGAAGTAGGTAATTAACAGCTCAGGGCCAGACTAAAGGAAATTTGGAACGGGTGTTTTGCAGAGTAATAATACACTTTGTCTAACTTTTTTTTTTTTTTTGTTGTTCTCACCATTCTGCCCCTTACCTCATGACTATAGAGCTCTATGTTGTATATACCTGTTTGCTCCTCCCAACATCCAGTGCCGTTGTAACAGTGAGAGAAGAACAGCAGAGAGCCAGGGCTCATAGCCATCATCATCCTGCAGGCCAAAAAGTTGTCCACTACTTCAGACCTTGAACAAGTGCACACTTTCTTATACCCACAGTTCCCTCTAGAGTGTTTGTAGACTTGTTAACTGGATTTTGCTCTCTTAATCCCAATATGCAAGTGCTGTGATCTCAGGACTTTCCCGTAGGTGGAGCTTCTGTGGCAGAAGTCTGCCATCCCCATCACCCACCTTGAGTAATCTCCAGTGCTGGATGCTCACATTATCCTTTCCTGGCTGACTCAGCACTAAGGCAACTCATTGAGTCCACGTCACCTTGGGCATTATCAGGGCCAAAAGTCTGGGCAGTGGTGTCAGCTGTGTCCAAAACTTCTGATTTGTTTTAAAACATCAGTAGTAATTTGTCCGATTTAAATTGTAGCACAGGTTTATTTGCAATAGAAAAGAAAACTAACAGTAAAAAGCCTTCGCCCAGAATGATACCACAATATAAGGACAAAATGATTGATTTCAACAATTGGCTAAGCTTCTGGTGTCATTCAAAGGGGATCCGGTATCTGTCTGCCTGGGATGACATGATCGACAGACCACGATGTTTTGCCAGAGATGGTCTGCAACTTTCACCCCTGGGATTCAGGTTACTGGCTAAGGCTCTTGCCACCCCTATAGTGCCTTTTTAAGGCAAAGTTCAAAGGACAAAACCACCACCATAACGGGTACAAGGATGCAAAATCTGAAGGCAATGCTACTCAATACTAGAAGTCTAAACCTCAAAATGCACTCTCTCAAGGCACTCCTAAAAATGGGGAACATCGATATCTGTGCAGTAACTGAGACCTAGTTCAAGGCTTCAGAGAGCACCCCTACAATACCAGGCTACAACTGTTACCACACTTTTCGGCTACCAAACCAGGATCAAAACACTAAAGATGGAGGAGTGTCCACATTCACCAAGGTTATTCACACCACCAGGTTAGTTGCCCAACACAATGCGTCTGAAATTCTCCAGGTGCAACTAACACTAGGTAAGACTACAATACAAATTGTAGCTTGCTACAGATCCCCCACCATGCCCCAAGATTCTCACTACACCTTTCTAAATATACTGGAAAATATTAATATACAACCAAACACCGTAATACTGGGTGATTTTAACTACCCTGCCATTAACTGGGAAAACTACTCGTGCACCAACACCTTTGCCCAACGGTTCTTGGAATTCATAAATTCCAATGCCCTGGATCAACTAATCCATAGTCCCACCAGGGGCTCCAATATCCTAGACATGGTCATTACCAACATGGGAAATCCAATGCTCCACACCTATGATCACCCCCTCGTTGGTCAGATCAGACCATAAGCTAATCACCCTTAACATACACATCCCGCCCCCACCCCCAGTAAGGAAACTTCCATAAAAAACTTCTCCAAGGCCAACTTCATGCGACTCAAGTCAGAAGTTACAAACTTCATGACACCCATGCAGACGGGAACTGAAAGTTCAACTGCTGAGTCCTACACTAAGGCACTGTACGAGCACATCCACTCATGCATGAATCGTGCCATCCCAAATAGAGCCAAGATGCACTCCTCCAAAAAAAGGAAGCCAATCTGGTGGTCCCCTGCCATAAAGAAACTTTACCACAAAAGGAAAAAAAAACTGTTGCAGAAAAGAGGAAAATCCCAGGATGCAAAAAACTCCCTTACCAGCCTCAGTAAGAAGCTAAGATCCCTCATAATGTCCTCCAAAGCTAGTTACGAAAATAAAATTGCCAAAGATTCCAAAGACAACCACAAGGCATTCTATAACTATGTCAAGAATCTAAATGGCAATGCTCAGATCTGCTCTGAGCTACAACAGAATGGGATTAAATATACTGATCCCAAGGATATTGCCAATATCCTGGCAGATCAGTTTAGTGCCAACTTCACCCCTCTCTCACCCCCTAAATGGCCCATCTCAATACTGGAAGATTGCCAAATTCCTGTAATAGCCACACAGGTAAAAAACACACTCTCCAAAGCTAAGAATACAGCATCTATGGGACCAGATGACATCCCTGGCTGTGTACTACATGAACTACAAAATGAACTGGCACCTCACCTAAGTGTCATGTTTAATCATACCCTCACCTTGGGCTTCATGCCCACTGAGTGGCGCACAGCTACAGTTATCCCACTCCACAAGGGGGGGATCCACCTTGGATCCCAGGAACTACCACCCCATCAGTCTGACGAGCCTGATCTGCAAGACAATGGAACGTATTATCATGGAACTTATAAACAAAGACATTGGCAACCTTAAAACACCTTACCCCACCCAGTTTGGGTTCATGAAGGGACGATCTTGTCTCCTGAACCTTACTGACTTCTTTGAATCAGTCTCCAGAACCATGCACGAGGGTAAGACAGTCCACACAGCCTATCTGGACCTCGCCAAGGCCTTTGACACCATCCCCCACTCTGGAATCATAGATAAACTTACTAAGCTGGGCATTAATCACTACATCACTTGATGGGTTGCCAACTGGTTTACTGACGGAACCCACGCTGTAAAAGTAGCTCACTCCAAATCCAGCTCCAGACAAGTGGAGTACCTCAGGGTTCTGTCCTGGGACCTCTCTTGTTTGGCATCTATATCTCTGAAGTACAGGCCAACACTAAGGGACTCTGGCTAACAAAGTTCGCAGATAACTGCAAACTAGGAGCCGTTATTGAATCCCCAAATTGTGTGGATACTGTACAAAAGGGCCTTACAGAAACAGATGCTTGGTGCCAGAGCCATGGGCTCAAGCTCAATGCCAAGAAATGTATAGTTATCCCCTTTGGGGATAAACATGTACCTGTGAATTATCAGCTAGGTGGCAGTACACTGAACACCGAAAGTGTGATAAGAGACTTAGAGACACAGGTGGACAGTGGTCTCACCTTCAATAACCACATTGCCACAACAGTCAGGAAATCCTTCTGTGTGACACACCTCATCACTAAGGGCTTTTCATCCAGAAAAAAGGAGGTCATTGTCCCACTGTACTCATCCCTCATTAGACCCATTATAGAATACAAGGCCCCATTTGGTATGTACCTCTCAAGACATCTGCAACAACTGGAAAGGCCGCAGAAATACCTCACTAAAAGAATCACAGGCTTAAAGCAGATGCCCTATGCTGACCGCCTTAAAAAACTCCAGCTATACTCTGTGGCATATCGTCTACTCCGAGGCGATCTCTGCTTAACATACAAGGCGATGTCAAACCCAGAGCCATTGGACATGCTACACTTAAAGAAATCCCAATCCCTCAGAGCCACACGCTCCAGGGATCTAAGTCTTGTCATCACAATAAACAAAACATACTGGAGGGATAGGTTCCTGACCCAGAGACTCCCCAGACTCTGGAATAGACTGCCCATACATGTCAAGCAGAGCGCCTCTTTGGCCCTCTTCAAAAGGAACCGTAATGATTGGATGGGAGAAAGGAAATTCACCCCGGGGATCACATCAGTTGCCCTACTAGACGGGTCCAGGGAAGTAAATAGTGTGGGAAGAAATAGCCAGGGAATTGTTATGTCTAGGCTTCTTTAGGCCCTAGGGCTGATAGCCTAGTACCAATCTGTGAACCTATGTTGTTATTGTCTTGCATTAGGCCATGGCATCCAGGTCAAAGGAGATCATCGTTCTAGTGTACTTGGCTCTTATCTGACTAGTTAAAGTGTACAATGCACTCTTTAGCATGTACCTGACCAGGCACTCGCTACAGCTTGACAGACTACAAAGGTTCATAGGAGGTTACCAGTCTAATGGCCTGGGGTCCTTACAAGCCTAGCCAAGAGTTTATTCCCGAAAAGGTTACTCACAAGTAGAATGCAAGGAGTAAATAAATCCAGTGTGGACTGTCTCAAAGCACTATCCTTGTACTTGGACTCCTGTAGACTGCTGAGCAGTGATTTGTTCCTAGCCTACAAGGCATCTTCTGATCCAATGTATTTCTTGCATATCCCCAAAACAAATAGCATCAAAATTACCCATTCTAAGGACCTAGACCTCATCTGCAACATAAACAGGACATGTTGGTGGGGAAAGGTATGTGTGTCAAAAGATTCCTCCTCCTCCTCCTCTGGAGCAGGCTTCCTATCCATGTGAAGCAGCCTAACCCTACTCAAATGTAACTTAGACTAATGGATGAGAAATTGCAAATTTACCCCAGTTTTGCACTTGGATCCTTAATGGAAAGGGGCAGCCTGTGAACTGCTGATGTGTACAAACCTAACCTATATTTTTAACAGTAAAATTCCTTGGGTTGGTGACACATCAGTAATATGTTGTTAAATTTTGGAGTAAGCTTGGCTAGACGTATAATGACTCTTGAACCAATAGCCTAGTAACCAACTATGAACCTGTTATACATAGGTATTTTCTTTTTAACAATTTTCATTCATTCCTGCATTACATAAATTGCTAAATTCCTGCTGTCCCTTAAACCTCAGTCCTCTAGAACATTATTCTACTTATATTGTTCCCACAAGATCTATTTATTTCTGTGAAATTTGTTCTTTCCCTTTCCTAAAGACAACACCTCCAGTTCTTTTATCATTTTTAGAATGTCTAGAACTTCCTTTATTTTGGGTTATAGATTCAGATTTCCAGTTTCTACTAATTGCCTTTTTTGGCGGCTAGGTTACCTTGGGCATTACATTTACAAAGACCTTACTATCGATAGCATTTCATTTACAAAGAAATGCCTTCCTAAGTCTAGATAGTTTGGATCCCATATCCCAGCTCAAATGAATAATTTCCTCGAACATTTCTGTCAGTGTACTTTGCATAGAATTTTTAAAATCTGCTAACCACACATCCCCTTTTAAATCACAGAAAATGCACATAAGTATGTACACTTTCAAAAAAAGGAAGTTTACCCTTACAAATAGGAGCAGTTGCCTCAAAACATTGGCTGCACCCACAGGTATTACCTGTTTTAAAGTTAACATTAACTATGCTAAAACATGTTAGAGCTTGTGTTCCCACTTACACAGATTGCTACTTCTCTTATCTTACCTCTGTTTCCCTCCAAGATGTGAAAAACAACTTGCATGATTTTAGCATAGATTAACCTTTAGCCTTAAGACGAAACACTGGCTACCTTTAAATTAAAATGTACTTTGTTATATTTAATGCATTAAACTGCTAAAGCATCTGAGGAGGCAGATACTTGTACAACTGTTCCCATCCCACTGTTTCAAGCTTACCTAGCTGCTGCTTAAGAGGACTGAAGGACCAGTCCCATCACCCTCTAATTATGTTTTGTTAGTTCACCGTGTCTGGAACTGCTGAATGAATTCCATGAAGCATATTTTATTGGAACTCTCAGATGTTCTAGACTTGTGCACTCAGCATTTTTGACTCCCCACCCTCTCATCCTTGGTCTATTTCTGCAACCTTTTGGATGGATGTAGTTTTCTAGTGCATGACCAGATCCAGTCTTGTGGTTGGGAAGGAACGAGATGAAGAACACACTTTCTATTTAAACAGATTCATCTCCATCCTTGCCAAGATGAGGAGTTTTGTCCCTCAAGTGATGACTGCTTTGGATCTCTTGAGCAGTGCTTAGCAATGGAACTTCATTTTTTTGAGACTAGTGAGTTGGCACCCCTAAAAGATCTGGAGTTACAATAACATATGTGACCTTTCTGTTAGGTTCTGGGAGGAATGCAGCTTCCAGACAGTGTGAGGAGATGTTCTCCTGGAACTTGTTTTGTGCTGGGAAGAATGCAGCTTCCCGGCCCTGTCAGATGTTGTTCTGTGGGAACATGTTATGTTTTGGAAGTAATGGATTTTCCAGCCCCTGGCAGAAGGTCGTCAGGAACATGTTTTGTGCTGGGAAGAATGCAGCTTCCAGGTCTTGCCATATGCTGTTCTGCTGGAACATACTATATGGTGGGAGGTGTGCAGCTTCCAGGCTGTGTCAGACATTGTTCTTCAGGTGCATGTTCTGTTCTGGAAGGAATTCAGCTTCCAGGCTCTGTCAGATGTTCTGCAGGTGTATGTTATGTTCTGGGAGGAATGCAGCTTCCAGGACCTGTCAGATGTTCTGCAGGAGCAAGTTATCTTCTGGTGGAGTGCAGCTTCCAGGTCCTGTCAGATGTTCTGCAGGAGGATGTTAATGTGTTGGGAGGAATGCAGCGTCCAGGCCCTGTCAGATGTTTTGCAGGAACATGTTATGTGCTGGGAAGAATACAGTTTCCAGGCCTTTGGAGATGTTGTTCTGCTAGATCATGTTGCGTTCTGTGAGAAATGCAGCTTCTAGGCCTCATTAGCTGTTCTGCAGGAGATCTTGCATTCTGGGAGGAATGCAACATTCTGGCCTGGCAGATTTTGTTCTGCTGAAACTTCATGCCAGCTACTGTTTCAGCTAGTCCTTCTGTGAAGGATGCTTGTGTTTCCTAAATCTCATGCTGCCGCTTTCACATCTGTTAACTGTAGATCTGAAGTAGGCACTTCATTTGTCAGCAACCTTTGGGATATGGATCCGAGCCGGCAACTTCTACCACAGCATAGATCCGAGCTCCTAGCTCCTCCCTTTACCCATAATCCCCTGCCAACCCTGACTGACCCCAGATCTAGTTTGCCGCACTTCAAGCTACAAGCTAGGTTCCTGAGCTCCTGGTTTATCGAAACTTTGTGAGAAAAAAATTTCAATTTTCTTCCTTTTTTCTTTTGGTGTGAGTGAGAGTGATATTGGTTAGGTACCCCTATAGCCCTTTTTTTATCTAACTAAATTTACTTTTGTGGTCCTTTTTCTCCCTTCCTCTCTGGTTGTAGTGTGTGTGTGTGGCGTGTGTAGGGGCCTAGTGAGTGTGTTTTTTTCCTTTATTTAAAAATGTCAGAGGCCCCTAAAGCCATTTTTTCTAAGTGCACCGAGTGTGGCCATAAGCTTTCACCGGCGGATGGCCACACTGGGTGCGTTAGGTGCCTTGGGGTTGAACACCTCTCCCCTGGATGCACGATCTGTGCGGCGTTCAACCCCAGGGCACTTAAGGACCGGAGGTCGAAGCTGATTCTGGCGGGCCTTTTGCCTCCAGATCCGGCTCCGGCCTCTGGTACTTCTGTGGCCGCTATCCAGCCTTCGGTGGCGGCCACTCCTGCCCCCCTCCCTCTGGACGGGACTCAACCTCCCGCTTCGGCTCTGGAGGAGAGGGAGGCCAGGAAAGACAAGCGGAAAGAGAAGCACCATAAGCGGCGGGCCGAGGACTCCTCCTCGGCCCCGCCCGCCAAACGGGCTTCTCCCTCCAGGGCTTCTGGATCGCCTCCTCCTCGGATCCGGTCCCCTTGCTTCTCACCGGGACCCGAGGAGGAGGTGACCCGGTCCTCGTCGAGGTTATCGAGGCGGCACTCCAGACCTGCCTCGGTGGCCTTTTCGAGGTCCACTTATAGCATGTCAGATGTAGACATGGACCGGATGATGAGGAGGTTCATCCAGGCCCATCTGCAGATGGGAGTGCTCTTGCCTCCCCCCCCCCCCTCCGGAGGGAGCTCGACCCCATTCTTTGCTCCAGTCGCTCCTTCTCCGACCCGTTTTCTGGGTTCGGAGCATTCGGAGCCAAGCCGCGTTGGATCCTGGGGTGGGTCGGAGCCGACAGTGCTGGGCACTTCGGCTCCGACTGTTCCCTCAAGTTTGTCGGATCTAACCTCTCGGAGCCGCGGGCCGAGCTTCGGATCCGAGGGATTCGGTGTGCCTTCGGCTCCATCCCTGTCGGAGCACGCGGGTCCTTCGGATCCGATGGTCTCGGCCCCGGGTCCGGTCCCCGCTTCGGATCCGGGTGGGAGTCTACTCTCGGATCCGATCGAGGGCGGCTCCCCCTTGGCTTTCGCTGCGGTGGAGAGGGCACTGTTGAGTGCATCCGGGCCTCCTGTCCTGGCTTTGGCTCCCCCCTGCACTCCCTCTCAGCTGGTCCAGGCTCCCATCACCCAGCCTTTGGGGCAGCCTGCTTCAGTGCCTCCTTCGGAACATGACATTGCTGGTGAGACTTCCTCGGACAGCCCCCCCAAGGAGGTTCCTCACAAGTCTAAGTGTAAGAGGAGGCACGTGGACTCCCCCGAGTCCCTTACGGAAGATACGGACTTAGATGAAGGGGAAGGCTCCCCAAGGTCACCCCCCGAGGATGTCTCCTTTAGAGACATCATGGAAATGCTTAGGATGAGGGGGGGTTGGTCAGCCCCCAATTCTTCCTCTGATGAGTCCGTATTCCTAGAGGCGTTCGAAGCAGGGCCATCTACCTCTTGGGTGTCCCCCCCCCGACCCCCTGGTGGACCTTATCGCCACCAGGGCTTGGAGGGAGCCGGACACTGTAGAGCCAATCCCCAAGCGCCCGGACAGGATCTTGAGTGCCCCCGCAGAGAGAACCCATTTGAGCAAAGGTCCCCCTGTGGATGCCATGTTGGTGGCGGCGGCCACCAAGAAAGAGTTGGCTCAGGAGAGCCCCACGGTCCACCCACCGAGCAAGGAGTCTCGTGCGATGGACCGCCTTGGGAAGCGGGTCTTCAGTTCAGCAACCTTCTCGATGAGGGTGCTGAACTATATGGCACACGTCATCCGGATGCAGCGGGATCTAATAAAAGAATACGCTGCCTCCCCCCCAGAGTCCATGTCAGAAGGGGACAAACAACTGTACTCCTCCCGAATGTCCACTCTACGGTCCATTTCTAACACCTCTATGCGGCTTTTGTCTCATGCCACTGAGGGAGCCTCTAGAGCTGGCGGAGTCGGCCTGGTCATGAGGCGACAAGCCTGGCTCCGACATTGTGGCTTCTCGGAACCCTTGAAGGCGTCATTCGCGAATGCCCCCTTTGATGGTTCTGCTCTGTTTGGCAAAACCGTTTGCGACACTTTAGTCCAGAGCGAGAAAGACTGGAAGACGTTGTCTGCGTCGGAGTCCGCTTCTCTGCTCCCCAGAGGTCCTTTTCCAAGAACCAAAAGGGTCAGAAGAAGATGTGGTTCCGGAAATCGCATCAATCCCAGTCTGCTCCTGATAACCAGTCCTCTTGTGGCAGAGGAGGACAGGGAGGACGCCGCCCTAGAGGCAGAGGGGTTCCAGGCCCACGCAGAACCCCTGAGAGGCAGTCTGGGGGCATTTTTTGAGGCACCTAGCAATGTGGGAGTCCATAACAGATTGCTGGGTGCTTCGCATCATATCCAGAGGTTACCAAATTCCCTTTATTGTAACCCCCAAAACCAGAAGCCTCCCCGACGTACCACTCAATCAGAGGGAGGCAGCTGCTACAGAAATTCAGCAGCTTTTACAAAAAAGAGCCATCCAATCCGTCCCCCCAGATCGGCTCGGATCAGGGTTTTTCTCCAGGTTCTTTCTGGTGCCAAAAAAGACAGGGGACTTGAGACCCATCCTCGACCTCTCTCTCTTGAACCTGGCAGTACCCAAAGAAAAGTTCTGGATGGTCACGCTGCAATCTATTCTCCCCCTGTTACGGGAGAACGACTGGATGTGCTCGATAGACCTCAAGGATGCGTACTATCACATTCTAGTGGACAGACGCTCCAGGAGATTTCTCCGCTTCCGGCTGGGAGCCAGTCACTTTCAGTTCAGGGCCCTCCCCTTCGGTCTCACCTCAGCCCCCAGGGTGTTCACCAAAGTCTTAGCGGCAATAGCGGCCCACCTGAGACTCCAGGGAATTCAGGTCTTTCCGTACCTGGACGACTGGCTCCTTACCGCCCCAACAAGGCATCTGCTCTGTTCATGCAGGGATTACTTCCTCAATCTTGCTCCACGTCTAGGATTGACGGTCAACATGGCCAAATCCTCTCTGGCTCCTTTACAGGTAATAGATTTCATAGGGGCGAGACTGAATTCCAGACTAATGCTTGCTTTCCGGACTCCAGATCGGCTTCAGAACCTGAGGTTGCATGTACAGGCCATCCTCCAACTTCAAGCTCCACCGGCGGAATTGGTCCTGAGGGCTCTAGGGTTCATGGCAGCAGCAATTTCTCCGCTGCCCTTGGCCCGTCTGAATATGAGGGTCCTGCAGTGGACCCTTCAGGTGCAATGGTCCCTGTCTCGCAACCCCCTGTACCATCCCATTCCCCTAAACAGGACTTGCAGAAGGTCGCTCGTGTGGTGGCTGCAGTCCCCGAGCCTCCACATGGGGCGCCCATTCTCGATGCCTCCTCCCATCGCCACAGTGACCACTGACGCTTCTCGCCTGGGGTGGGGGGGGCATTATTCAGGCAGAACGGTCCAAGGCACGTGGAACGACATAGAGACCTCCTTGCATATCAGTGTCCTAGAGATGAGGGCGGTGCTTTTGACGTTGCAGGCACTTCACGACTTTCTTCCGATTGGGATGATTGCGGTACAAACGGACAACATGTCAGTGGTCTGGTACATCAACAAACAGGGGGGAACCAGGTCTTATCCTCTTTGTTGCGAGGCCATGAGAGTGTGGGAATGGGCGATATCCACCAACCGCTTTCTCATTGCAACGCACATTCCGGGACGGTCCAACATCTTAGCAGACAGGCTCAGTCGTACAGTCCTGATCCCATATGAATGGTCTCTCAATCCTCTAGTAGCAGAGCGAATATTTGCCCAATGGGGGCAACCCTGTTGCGATCATTTTGCCTCTCCCTCAAATACCAAATGCAACAGTTACTTCGCTCTAATCCCCCCTCTGGGGGAGTCCCCAAGAGACTCTCTAGTACATGCTTGGCCTCCTGGTCTTCTTTACGCTTACCCTCCACTGCCCCTGATGCTAAAACTTTTACAGAAAGCCAGTGGGTTGGGGGGAAAGATGATCCTCATTGCCCCATTCTGGCCTCGTCAGATGTGGTTCCCGTACCTATGATCTCACCTGATTCATCCGCCCTGGATTCTGGATCCCCTTCCGGATCTCATTACTCACCCTCTGGGTCTTCCGACCCCCAACCTGGTCAACCTCAAGCTGACGGCTTGGTTGCTCCAGTTCCACTCCCGATAAGGACTCCCGGAATCTCCTCACCAGTCAAAGCCATTCTAGTAGCAGCACACAAGCCATCCACCAGAAAGGTCTGTCGGAGTAAGTGGAAACACTTTTCCATCTGGGCTGAGCACTGTCACTTAGATCCTTTTACGGTGCCTTTAACATCTGTTTTGGATTTTCTAACTACCCTTTTTCATCAGGGGGCTAGCTGTTCTACAGTCAAGGTACAACTAGCAGCGATTTTGCACTATCATGTAGGGCATGAATCTGGCCCTCTTATTACCTCCAAGCTCTGTAAAACTTTCCTCAAGGGTACCTTCCTCCTCAGACCTCCTGTCTAGGAGGTAGTACCCCCATGGGATTTATCTTTAGTTCTACAGGCCTTGACAAGCCCCCCTTTCGAGCCGGCGGCCACGGTTGATCTCAAATACCTCTCTTGGAAAATGACCTTTCTGGTGGCCATTACTTCAGCTAAAAGAGTCTCTGAACTTCAGGCTCTCTGTGTCAAATCACCGTATTTGACCTTCCATCAGGATAGAGTTTACCTCAGGATCAATCTGTCTTTTCTGCCTAAGGTATCTTCTGAAGCAAACGTTAATCAATCTATTAATCTTCCCCAACTATCAGAACAAAGGAGAATATAAACTGCATTCTTTGGACGTGCACAGACAACTGTGCTTTTATATTCATCGAACGGCTGGTCATAGACAATCCGACCAGTTGTTTGTCTCCTTTGCCAAAACTAACTTAGGCAAGTCGGTTTCTAAAGTTACCCTGTCATGATGGATAGCTAGTCGTATTCTCTTAGCATATCAGAGTTCGGGAAGGCCTGCACCTCAGGGAGTCCGCGCTCATTCTTCTAGGGCTGTTGCTACATCGGCTGCTTTTAGATCTAGGGTTCCCTTGGATGATATTTGTTCCGCAGCCACTTGGGCTTCATCCCATACTTTTATCAGCCATTACAAACTGGATGTTGTCTCCAGAGGTAGGGCGTCCTTTGGCTCCGGAATATCCCTCCATGAAGGCCACCCAAGATTCAGGTAGCTGGGGACTCTGTCCCAAAGGTTGCTGACAAATGAAGTGCCTACTTCAGATTAAGAAGTTATGTACTCACCGTAACATTCCATCTGAGTAGGTATCTTCATTTGTCTGCAACCATCCCACCCTCCTTCCCCCTGACCAATATGATTCTAAGTAGGAGTTGTCTTAGATGAGTCCCTTCCAGGACACAGTAGCATGTTGTTATATGGGGCAAACTTGATCTGAGGTCAGTCAGGGTTGGCAGGGGATTATGGGTAAAGGGAGGAGCTAGGAGCTCGGATCTATGCTGTGGTAGAAGTTGCCGGCTCGGATCCGAGATCGGATCCGTATCCCAAAGGTTGCAGACAAATGAAGATACCTACTTAGATGGAACGTTATGGTGAGTACATAACTTCTTATTCCACAGCCACTTGGGCTTCATCCCATACTTTTATCAGCCATTACAAACTGGATGTTGTCTCCAGAGGTAGGGCGTCCTTTGGCTCTGCAGTGCTCCGGAATATCCTTCCATGAAGGACACCCAAGATTCAGGTAGCTGGGGACTCTGTCCCAAAGGTTGCTGACAAATGAAGTGCCTACTTCAGATTAAGAAGTTATGTACTCACCGTAACACGTTCCATCTGAGTAGGTATCTTCATTTGTCTGCAACCATCCCACCCTCCTTCCCCCTGACCAATATGATTCTAAGTAGGAGTTGTCTTAGATGAGTCCCTTCCGGGACACAGTCGCATGTTGTTATATGGGGCAAACTTGATCTGAGGTCAGTCAGGGTTGGCAGGGGATTATGGGTAAAGGGAGGAGCTAGGAGCTCAGATCTATGATGTGGTAGAATTTGCCGGCTCAGATTTGACATCGGATCCGTATCCCAAAGGTTGCAGACAAATGAAGATACCTACTTAGATGGAACGTTATGGTGAGTACATAACTTCTTATTCGGATACTCTGCAAAGCCAAGGCATATTCCTGATTATATTTATTTGTTTTTGTATAAATAGGCTCCTAGCTTGTTTTTCAGCTTTTGTAAGCCATTGCCTCCAGTGCCCATTTGAGAAAACAGCTCAGTCCTTATCACATGACTTTGCAGTGCTGCTAGAATCCTGAAAGGAATAGATTAGGTACAGTCCACCTCCCATAACCCCAGATCTCAAGTATGTACATTTCAACAGAGTATCAACCTACCTACCATTTCCTTTTTTGGTGATAGTTTCTTGTACACAGTTTAGTTTATATTGTTTGATCTGAATTTATATTTTAAGTGATTTCAGAAGTTTGTCCTTCTCAGTTTTTACTGCATTTGGAGAAGTGAAGAGATGAAGATGCTGGAAGAGAAGACTTTGTAAGAGCTCCCTCCCATTTTGCTCTTTTTTTTAAATTTCTCCAGCTGTATTTGCTTTCTAATACTGTGACAGGACAGCAACTACTCTTACTTCTTCTTCTTTCGGCTTTTCCTGGTTAGGGGTCGCCACAGCTGATCACCTGTTTCCATTTCTTCCTGTCCTCTGCATCTTGTTCTGTTAGACCAACCACCTGCATGTCCAATCTAATCACATCCATAAACCTTATCTTAGGCGTTCCTCTTTTCCTCTTAACTGGCAGCTACATCCTTAGCATCCTTTTCCCAATATACCCAGCATCCCTCCTCAGCACATGTCCAAACCAACACAATCTCACCTCTCTGGCTTTATTTCCAAACTGTCCAACCTGGGCTGACCCTCTAATATACTTATTCCTGATCCTGTCAACCCTCGTCACACCCAGTGCAAATCTTAACATCTTTAACTCTGCCACATCCAGCTCTAACTCCTGCCTTTTTGTCAGTACCACTGTCTCCAACCCATATAACATAGCTGGTCTCAATACCCTTTTGTTGACCTTCCTTTTCACTCTTACTGGTACTCGTCTGTCACAAATCACTCCTGACACTCTTCTCCACCCACTCCACCCTGCCTGTACTCTCTTCTTCACCTATCTTTCACAGTCGCCATTACTCTGAACTGCTGATGCCAAGTATTTAAACTCATCCACCTTCGCCAACTCTACTCCCAGCATCCTCACCATTCCCCTATCCTCCCTTTCATTCACACACATATATTCCATCTTAGTCCGGCTGACCTTCATTCCTCTCCTCTCTAGAGCATATCTCCATCTCTCCGGGGTCTCCTCAACCTGTTCCCTACTCTCACTACATATCACAATGTCATCTGCAAACATCATAGTCCACGGGGACTCCTGTCTGATCTCGTCTGTCAACCTTTCCATCACCAGTGCAAATAAGAAAGGGCTCAGAGCTGATCCTTGATGTAATCCCACCTTCACCTTAAATGCATCTGTCACTTCCATGGCAGATCGCACTGCTGTCACACTACTCTTGCACATATCCTGTACCACTCTTACATACTTCTCTGCCACTCCCGACTTCCTCATACAATACCACAACTCCTCTCTAGGCACCCTGTCATATGCATTCTCAAAGTCCACAAAGACACAATGCAACTCCTTCTGACCTTTTCTGTACTTCTCCATCAACACTCTCAGAGCAAACATCGGATCTGTAGTGCTCTTTCCTGGCATGAAACTGTACTGCTGATCACTAATCGTCTCTTCCCTTCTTAACCTAGCTTCCACTACTCTTTCCCATAATTTCATGCTGTGACTGATCAGTTTTATCCCTCTGTAGTTACTACAGCTCTGCACAATACCCTTATTATTAAAAATTGGTACCAAAACACTTTCTCCACTCCTCAGGCATCCTCTCACTTTCCAAGATTTCATTAAACAATCTGGTTAAAAATTCCACTGCCATTTCTCCTAAACACCTCCATGCTTCCACAGGTATGTCATCTGGACCAACAGCCTTTCCATTCTTCATCCTCTTTATAGCTATCTTTACTTCCATCTTGCTAATCCATTGCACTTCCTGATTCACTATCTCCACATCATTCAGCCTTCCCTCTCTCTCCTTCTCTTCATTCATCAGCCCCTCAAAGTAATCCTTCCATCTGTTCAGCACATTCACCTCGCTTGTGAGTACATTTTCCTCATTATCCTTTGTCACCGTTACCTGCTGCAAATCTTTCCTAGCTCAGTCCCTCTGTCTAGCCAATCGGTACAGGTCCTTTTCTCCCTCCTTTAGTGTCCAGCCTTTCATACAACTCACTGTACGCCTTATCCTTAGCCTTTGCCAGCCACTGGGGATGCACAAGCCGGTGCATTTCTTCGCGCCGGTCCCAAGCCCAGGTAAATGGGGAGGGTTGTGTCAGGAAGGGCATCCGGCATAAAACATCTGCCAAATGAGATATGCAGAAACCAATACAGCAACTACTGCTTACATACCAACCAAAAAAAAAATTGTAGGCAGGCTCCTATATAAATACTCTGTTGCATAAGCTTGGAACAAAAACTCCCTGTAGATATACATTCCATCATCCACTCAGCACACTTTAAAGAAGAACTATTGTACCTAACTCCAAACTTTGTCATTGTCAGGCACCGACTTAAGCACCCCACAATAATACCTTTTCTTCCTCCCTTCTCTCTCAAATAATTACTCCATTATCTTTGGATATGTACTAATGTTTGTAATTCAGTTCTGTTGGTTAAAACTCTGCTTGTACATATGTAAATGTAATTGCTTCTATCAAAATAAATGTGTATGCACTGCTATTTCCATCTTTTATTTACGTTTTTTGTATAATTGAATTTTGATATTAAAATACATTTTTTGTATAACTTAGTTTTTGTCTGTTTGAATTTTTGACGTTGAAATATAAATTTTCTGTAATTTGTTCATGTATTGGAGCTTTTCTCCTCTGGTCTCCACTGAAAATGGGCCACAAGCCCAGTTAACAAATGTCAATAAATAAAGAATATACCCCATTCCTGAGTCAGGGTACAATTAAAGATCAATAAGTTATTTATTTATCTGTCTTTGATTGTTGGGATAGTCTTAACTGGGATATATCCTTTTTCAGAGGAGAAAAACTCCAACACAGTTTTACAAAGTTATGAGAACAATTTAAACAGTTTTACAAGGAAATAAATTATTAGACATTTTGCAAAGATTCATTTCTAACATATTTTCTAACAAAATTGGCATTGAAAGTGATAATTGTCTGGGTGCCTTTATCTCGTATTGTTCTAGTTACTACTTCCATATTGTATTTTATGACTTTGCGTCTTTCGCTGTACACTGTGATCACTAGGTGTGTAGCTACTTTAGTGCTTGTTACTTTTGTCTTTTTATTTTCCCTACATCTAGTTTTCTTCCATCTGCTTTTGTATCTTTTGGTATTTGATGATCCCATGTGATCATAACATCTTAATTTTTCAGTAATTCTTTGCGGTTCATGGTGTCCACTGTTTCACAACTACCTGTATGTTGTAATGTTTGCACAATTCCCAATGCAATATTCTTGTCTCATTGTTGTCCATTTCATTATACAGATCCTCAGGCATCAGTATTTCATAACCAGCAACAAGATGTGCAATTGTTTCTTGTTTTATACTACAGAATCTGCATAACCAGTGCCCTGTTTTTTTTTTTTGTTTGTTTTTTAATTTCTTCAAAAGTTTTGGGTTTGTAAAACTGTGAGAAGAATGGACTCCATTCAGGAGTCGGGGTATGATTAAAGCTCACAAAATTAATATTGCTTCAGTCATTGAATGCTCACTAAGTGTGCCCTTCTGAGCACCCATAATGTACCTGGAATTGCTGCCTTTTGCTATTTATACAGGATTACCTGTATTAGTAACATTTATTTATTTATTTTATCTTTGTTTACCAGGATAGTCGACTGGATGGTTAACCCATTTTCAGCGGTGGCCTGGGAGGAAAAGCCCCCATTACATTCAACCCATAGCATGTTCAGAATACAGATGTTTGAAATCACAATTATAGTAAAAGATATAAAACCTAAGAAAATGCAATCATAGATTAATATATTAACAAGTTGTACATTCAAAGAAAAATTCACACTTTGTACATAGTATAAAACCAACACAAATCTAGGTAGATTCTTCTAAACTTGCATAAGGAATCATTCAATATTTTATAGAAAAATTAATTAAGTAAGTAAACTAAATTAATCAAATTAACTAAAATTTAACTAAATTAATTGATTAAAATAATTATGTACACCTGAAAATATTTTTAATAACCTTGTTGCTGCTATTGAAACTGTCTGGCTGTCTTTATCCCATTTTTCTTTAGTTTCTTCGTGCAGATCCTGGTATTGTATGAGTTTGTGTTTCTCACTGTGTCAGATACTGCAGCTGCTGTGTGTAACTGTTTCAGTGATTAATGCTACTTTTGGACTTTTTTCTTGGACAGCTGTACTGGCTTTATTGCATATATTTTCTTAACTGTTACTATTTGGTGATATTATTTTCTTCAGTGTCAGTAATGCTTTGTCGTTAATGATTGCAGTGTTTTTCAGCTACTTGTATATTGTAGTATTTGCACAACCCCCAATGCCACATTATTGTGCCTTTCAATTTACAAACATTCTGCTACGAGTGCATCACAGCCAGCAATGAGATGTGCGAACAGTTTTCCAATTTTGTTTTACAGAACATGCCTTCATCTGTTTCAGTACCTTTTTCTATCACTGTCCTGGATCAACATTGTTGGCCTTTCAACTTTTGGTCTAAATTCACATCTTAACCATTTATACATCAAATATTGATTGACATATGTGTTTTCCAGGATTTCTTTAAACCTGCTGCTTCATTTGTGGGATTTCCAATTTTCTTAGCTTTTATTCTGGTCCTTTTCTTTATATTCGTTCTTTTGTTTTTTGGCACTTTCAACTGCTGGCTGATTCTGTTCTTCTTATGGTTTAGTATCCATTGGTACTCCTTTCTGAAATGCTTCTGTTAAATAAACTAAACAAATCTGTCATCTTAGATTTTTTTCTCTTCGTGATTTAGAGCTTCCAGCGTGTTTGAATTTGATGATGTCAGTAAATATAAGCATTTTTCTTGTTTTCTTGTCAGAACTTTAGTGCTGTTTGAAACTGGTCAGTCACATCAAAACTGTAAGTTAGAAGAACAGCAAGCTGGTTTGTAATTTGAACTTTACTCCTAGATGTCAAGACAGTTTTCAGTATTAGCTTTAGTCTTCCGAAGTATCCCCTACTAAGTTTTGTTGTGATTTGTTCTTTTTTTTGCCCACCCTTCATCTATTCCCAGATATTTATATGTTCCCTTCTGTTCAAGTTCCTTTATATCACATTCCTTTCTCAGGATAGGTTCATAGGTAGGTACTATGCTGTCTGCCCGAAGACATTTATTTGTAAGCCTAGCCAGAATGTGTTGGCTTTCGCCATCCCCTTAGATTAGTTCCCTGTGCCTCTGTCCAGCAGAGCCACTGAAGTTGACCCCAAGGTAAACTTTCTGTTTCCCATCCACTCATCAAGGTTTTTCTTGAAGAGTGTTAGCGAGGAGCTCTGCCTAATGTAGATTGGAATCTTGTTCCAAATCATGGGAAGTCTCTGGGACAGGAATATATACCTCCAGCACTTCCTATTTATTGTTGTGGTGAGGTTTAGATCCCTAGACCGTGTGGCTCTAGAGGATATGGTTTTCTTTAGGTGAAGCATGTCCATCAATGATTTTTTTCTTAGTGCAACAGCTTTCCTGTTATAAATGTTACTTATACACCTTTATCAAGATCAGACATCAGTCTTGTATCATCTAAGAAAGTTTTAACTGTTTGTAGTTGTGCTTTCCAATCATTATCTGGTGATCTATGCAATTTTAAGACATCCACAAAAAATTGGTGAGATGCCTTTTTACAAGGCTGATTTCTGGAAGTTAAGCTATAACCATAGCATACTAGCATAATCTATTAAGTAAACAGCTTAATGCATTAAGGTCAGTGCAGAAAAGCAGTGGAGAGAAAGAATCACCGTGGAATATCCCCCTTTGAATTTTTATTCCTGGGATAATACTTGACCCTTTATCATGACTTGTATGCATCATTATGTAACATGTACATTAGGAACTCTCTTCTACATTGTATATAATGTATGGTCAACTTTATTGCTTGCCTTTATATTTTGCTTATTTTTCTTTTATTGTATTTCACATATTGTGCTACTTTATCGTATTAATATTTGTAACCATTGTTCAGGTTTTTTAATTCTGTTTAATGTGTACTGTGAAACTTTTCTCCCCAGGCCTCTGCTGAAAATGGGCTCATACCCAGTCAGTTTCCCTGTAAACAAATATTATATAAATAAATAAATGACTGAGTTGTAAACTGGTCATTGTAATGTAGTTGATCATTGTAGGGTATATCTTGTACATTTGTAAGCATTTTTTTATTTATAAGTGTGAGGTGCTGTCAAATGTCTTTTTGTAATCCATCTATGGCATACTTAGAGTCTTCCCCTTTTTTACAGCTCTCTTATGTTTTTAACAGTATTTGATCATTTATTCCATATGTCTTCTTTTACCTTTTTGTTTTATTGCCATGATTGATTTATTTTTTCTAGATGGCTATAAACTCTGTCTGCATCAGTTACAGAATATAATTTGTATATTGTGGAAGACATGTTACTGGTCTGTAGTTCTTAGGATGGCTTGCAGGTTCATTCTTAAGTAGGAGTAGTGTTTTTCCTTTTATTAACCAGGTTGGTGTCTGTTCGGGATGTACATATGAGAATTTTTTTTTACTGAAGGCTAAATTTTTTTGTAAAAATGTTAATACCTTTAGTCAGAAGTTAGGTACTGCAGTTAACAGACAGGATGAAAATTATACCAGTATCTCTGATATAGAGCAAAACTTGTCATGGAAGATGACTGATTGGTGCAAAGGACATTGCTGGTACATGTTATGCACTGCATTGCTGAATTCGTTGAAGCTGATTGACTATATTCATGATTCTTGTTTCCATTTCTCATGTACCGGTGTGGTTGTAGTGAATAATTATTTTGACCTTGTTGACTTGATTTGTTCCATTAGAGGATCTACAGAATAACCTGTTTGTGTGTATCTAATGTGGAATACTTCTCTAAGTGTTCAGCACAGCTTATTTGCCATGTACACACACACACACACACACACACACACACACACACACACACACACACACACACACACACACACACACACACAAAGTGTGTATCTTTATTGAGGTAAGATGCTTTTTTGCTCCTTTTATTACAGTGCTATCCTTTCAATGATATTATGCAGCACTCCTATTACTTAATATCTG
The DNA here is from genome assembly GCF_019279795.1 of Protopterus annectens. Taxonomy (NCBI): domain Eukaryota; kingdom Metazoa; phylum Chordata; order Ceratodontiformes; family Protopteridae; genus Protopterus; species Protopterus annectens. The sequence continues at coordinate 806,725,406 of NC_056739.1, forward strand.
CATGTTCACCTGAAATTGTTTAATGCAGACCTTTAATTTAGTGGAGGTGAGAGAAGTAGTGGTACTAGTCAGTATATCATTGGTTTACTATCAATTAACCAGATCACACAACAGCGAATCGCGGTTATGTCGAACCACAACCACGAAAATCAAAAGAAAGAACGTAAATAACGTTGAAGTGTGGTGACTGCAAATGTCGACTTCGACATTTTCGAAGAGTCACCACACTTCTGGGAACAACATTACTGTGCGTTGCACAGTAAATAACATATTTGCAGGGAGCAAGCCCCCCTGCACCCCTGCACCCCCCACACACCCCCTGCTACTTTTAATATACAAACTCCGGGATCACACTATAGTGAGGGAAAGGGTACATTTCCAGATCCCCACTATAGTGCGATCTGTACCACAGTGTCAAAACTTGCAACAGAGAATGCTGTATTGCATTCGCTATTGTACAGTTCGACATTGTGGTATTCGTGTTTACATAGTGCGACTCGACATTTTCACACAAATGAAAATTGCACAATTTGCGATCGACAAAATGATAATAAACCATATCATTTCTGGCCAGTAACACAACAGTTGCAGTCTTTTGAATGAAATACAGACTGGCACCTTGAATACTAGCTTACCCCATCAGTTCAATCTACTACTACATTTCAAGGGCAACTTTTATTTAAATTACTTGTTTTTGAAAACCAGTTTTACTTAATGGTAGCTGTAGTTCGACAGCTACTAATTGAGGGTACATGGTAGTGGATTTGAATAGAATGTACAGAGCACTTTTTATTTCAGTGATGAATGTGCACTGACACCATATAAATTTGTTATATATATATGTATGTGAGTGCATATTTATATTTACAGACTGCACTCACAAACATATAAGACCCAATTCATAAAGGTTACCACAAAGTGTACACTATGTGTATACTTAGTGTAACCTGTCTAGGTGAATAGACAGCACAATTCTGCAGAGGTTGCTGTGAAGTCTGTATTGGAAGAGGCACTGAATTTTGACAAACTGTCCCTTAATAGGGTATAGAATGCTTTGAAATAGTTCCTAACGGTTACAGGGTTTGCTGGTGTTACTGAGTTGATTTTTATTTCAAAGCAGACAGCTTTGTGGTATGACCTCACCAGTGCAGAAGTGACATTGGGGGATGCAGTACTGTCCATATTGGTTGGTACCAGGTCCATCTGGTGGATGTGTGCACTATCTGATCAAGGGTATTTGTGTCAATATAATTTTTGTGCCTGCCAGTATGTTTCCCAGTCTGTAGAGAGGTAGTTGAAGTTTACCATGAACTGGGTATTTATTTTTATGGTGAGAGTCTTCAGTAGGTTTAGATACAAGCTGTGTGATTCTAGGGAATCCCATAAAGACATGGTCTGATGTTGTTAATCTTCTTTCCATTCATCACTGATGGATTTGTTTTCGAGCCCTCAGAACCGAGTCGGCCTTTTTACCAAGCTCGCGCTAGCCAAAAACCTCTTGAGCTAAGTCTCTACCCAGAATGCCCTTCTCCCTGTTACCTCAAATCTCGTTTGCCGCGTAGCCGTAAAGCCGCTTTTCAGCCAAGCTCTCAGCTAAGTGAAACTTTTTGATATTTGTGGGAACATTTTTGGATATCTTCATATTTTACGAAGCAATTAGTATTTCTAGTGTCTTTTTTTCTGTCTAACCTTGTTTCTCCACTCTACCCATTGTTACTGTTGGTAAATTTTCAAGTACCATTGTTGGTACGGCCTTTCCTCCCTTACCCTTGTGGTATTTCTTCAATACCATAGTTGGTATTCTCTCCTGTCTAACCTGTTGGTTTTGACTTTTATTCAGGCGTTTCCCTTCTTTTCTCTACCAGTGTATTGTTATACTTGTGACTTTTTTGAACAGTTAACTTTATTCTAGTTGGATTATACAGTTGGCTTTTGGTGTTCTTTTCTATCAAGATGTCGGATAAGAAGGGTACTTCAGGTTTTAAGCATTGTACTTCATGTAAGGGCAAGTTACCCAACAGTGATTCTCATGATGACTGTGTGTACTGTTTGGGAGTGCCCCACCTTTCAGTGCAGCCTCCATGTGACATTTGTCAGAGTTTCAGTCAATGCACTCTTAATGAGCGCAAAAATAAGCTCATTCTGAAAGGGTTGCTCAAGTCTCCCTTCTCAGAGGCCATTTCTGCAATGAAGGTCTCAACCCCTCCTTCCAATTACAAAAAGAGATCCCACTCTGTTCCTTCTTCATCATCGGGTAATCCGAGAAAGCCTGGGAAATCAAAGGTCCCAAAGTTATCTTCGGAGCATAAATCTGCTTCTTCGGCACCGACCATCTCAAAACCTTCAATATCGGCACCTGTTTTGGCACCGGTCGTGCCTCCGGCACCGATCATAGACCTTACTACGCCTATTTCAACTTCAGCATCTGTGGCCAGTTCGGCTCAGGGCACACCTTCAACTACACCATTAGTTTCCATTTTGGAACCGACTGTTTTGGCTCCAAGTGCCATTTCGGTACCGAGCGTTGTACCGCCCTCACTGGATTTGACCCCTTTACTCCTGATCTCGAAACTAGAGACTTTGGTGCCGGCAGACTTTGTACCACGGACCCGATACTCCCCTTCCGTAGATCTGTTTCTGGGCCAAGCGTATAGCCCCTTCATTGAATGTCCTGACTCCCCGTCCAGAGTATCCGCTAGATCCACCAGGAGCCTTTCGGAACACGACATGGTGCATCTTGTAGACCAGCTGTTTTTAGCCAGGGGGATTCCCTCACTTTCTACGACCCATCCCACCTGTAGGACTTGGGTTGTCTTATCCATCGACTCCATCTTACACTCCTCCTTCAACCATCTCGGTTCCGAAGCCTTCTGCTCCGACATCCCTCTTGGAACCCATCACCTCGACACCTATGGTGCATTTCACTCCGGCTCCGAGTTTGCCCCTTTGGCCTTCGGTTCCTGCTGAACCAGTCCTTCCTCATTCAGGGGTTGGGGGACTGTTGTGTTGGCCCAGGGTACGGAGCCACCTCTCTCCTTGGTTCCATCCTCTGTGCTGATAGCCACATCTCTGCCGATTCTGCTTGAGGCTCCATCCATGGGGGGGTGGGTTCGTCGGAGCGGGGAGTGACCTCCGTCCCAAGGTTGTTTTTCCGGGCTCCCATCCCACTTCAGGTGGGCCTGCCTTCCGCGCGATGGAGAGGGCTCTTGTTTCTGGCAGCACTCCTTTCCTGTCAGAATCCCAGTTTTCACCCCCCTGAGCTATACCGTTCACAGACCACCCACCCGGGACACTATGCAGGGAAGCCGCAGGACCCCCCCTGTTCAGGGTAACCTCTCTTCAGAGTCCTTCTCAGAGACCCCCCACTGAGGAGCCCCTTCGAAAGAAGACGTGCAAGAGGAAGCACATGGACTCAACTGAGGAGTCCCTAACGGAAGACACTGATTACGATGATGGTGAAGGGTCCCCATGGTCACCTCCTGATGATGTCTCTTTCAGAGACATCCTGGAAATTTTAAAGCAGAGAGGTGACTGCAAGCCCTCCAACCCTTCATCTGAGGAGTCCATGTTCCTACAGGCTTTTCGCGCCTGGCCTTCTATCTCTTGGGTGACCGCGCCAGCCGACAAGCTCATCGTGCAGGGCGCTTGGAAGAACCCTGATTCCATTGAGGTAATCCCTCGGAGACCAGACAAAATTCTTTCCCCTCCAGAGGAGAACCCGCATTGGTCCAAAAGGTTACCAGTTGATGCTATGGTGGTGGCGGCCACGAAAAAGGACTTGGCTGAGGAAAGTCCCGCTGTCCACTCTCCCAACAGGGGGTCCCATGCGGTGGACAGACTTGGGAAGCTTGTTTTTGCATCAGGGACCTTTGCTGTACGGTCCTTGAATTATTTGTCATATTTTATGAGGCTCCAGAGGGACTTGATCTTCGAACTCTCTGGGACACTCGCAAGACAGTTGTCTGATGAGGTCAGGGACAAAGTGGATTTGCAGCTCGCAACCCTGGAGTCAATATCCAACTCGTCCATGAGTTTGCTGTCACATGCGACTGAGGGGATGGCTAGAGCAGCGGGTTCGGGCATTGTTATGAGGCATCATGCCTGGATGCGCATTTGTGACCTCACAAATCCCTTCAGGTCTTTCTTCCTGAATGCTCCCATCGAAGCTTCATCCCTTTTTGGCTCCAAAGTGAAGGACATGCTAGCCAGGTGTGAGCAAGACAGAAAAACCCTGTCTGCCATAGGCCTATGGTTTTTCAACCCTCAATGTACCTTCTCCAGGATTCAGAGGAGTGGGAAAATGTGGCATAAGAAATCTCAGGGTCCTTTCCATGCCGCATGTGGTGATACCCCCAGAGGCAGAGGGGGTAACAATTCCAGAAGATGCCCCTATAGAAGCAGAGGGGGTCCTCGTAACCAAGGCTCCAGGAACTCTTTCTCTGGACAGCCTTATCAGCGCTCCTAAGGAGCAGCCCAATTGCTCAACTCTGGAAGCAGTCGGAGGTCATTTCTCTCTGCACCAAGCTGCCTTGTAGTCTATCACCACCAGTCGTTGGGTGCAGAGCATTATCACCAGAGGTTACACCATTCCCCTTTCTTGTCAGCCAAATTTTCCAAAAAAACTTCCCGACGTTCCTCCCAGTCAAAGGGAAGAAGCAGCTTCAGAGATTATAAAGCTGTCTCTAAAAAGAGTCATCCAACCAGTCCCACCAGACCAGCGCAGATCTGGATTTTACTCAAGATTCTTTTTGGTTCCAAAAAAGACAGGGGACTGGAGACTCATTTTGGATCTCAGCAGCTTAAACAAGTCTGTCACCCAAACCAAATTCCGGATGGTCACGGTTCAGTCCATTCTTCCCTTTTTAAGAGAAGGCGATTGGATGTGCTCTATAGATCTCTGGGATGCGTATTACCAAATCAAGATGGACAAACGCTCCAGGAGTCTGCTTCGCTTCTGGGTAGAAGCCAGTCATTATCAATTGTGTGCCTTGCCATTCGGTCTCTCTACAGCCCCCAGAGTGTTCACGAAATGCATGGCAGTGTTAACAGCTCACTTGAGACTAAAAGGATTCCGGGTGTTTCCATATTTGGCCGACTGGCTTCTCACCGCCCCCACCGAGCATCTTCTGGTAACAGCACTGCATTATACTCTCTCTCTGGCAAAATTATTGGGAATAACGATACATTGGGAGAAATCAAATCTTATCCCTACACAAGAGTTCATTGGAGCAGTGTTCGATACTCGGTCCTGTGTGGTATCTCTCCTAACTCACAGACTCCATCGATTGAGGCTTCAGCTCCGGGTGATACTCTCAAACAACAGTCTCTGCGAGGGAAGTTCTTCAGGCTCTAGGTTCTTTGGCGGCGTCAATCCCAATAGTGCTTCTAGCAAAGCTACATATGCAGATTCTGCAATGGCTCCTTCTGTGTCAGTGGTTCCCAAACTATCACCCCCTCGGACCAACTCCTGCAAGCAGGACCTGCTTTGGTGGATGAGGCCAGACGTAGAACTTTGGAGTCGTCCATTTCAATAACCTTAGCCTACAGCCATTGTGACCACGGATGCTTCCCTGATCGGGTGGGGGGCCATTTCCAGGGAAAGACTGTCCAAGGCACATGGTCCACCTCAGAGGCCCGCCTGCATATCACTGTTCTGGAACTGAGAGCTGTGCTGTCGGCATTGCAGGCATTCCATTTGGCTCTCCCTTCCTGGACAATTGCAATTCAATCAGACTATGTCAGTGGTCTGGTATATCAGCAAGCAAGGAGGACCCAAGTCCTACCCCCTATGTCGAGAACCCATGAGAATTTGGCAATGGGCGATAGCTTCCAACTGCTTTCTGATAGCAACGCATATCCTGGGGAGCTCCAACGTGATTGTGGACAAACTGAGCAGATGCATCCGCATGCCTCATGAGTGGTCCCTCAACCCCGAGGTGACGTCAGTAATCTTCAGCCACTGGGGCCAGCCTTGCTGCGATCTTTTCACCTCCCCATCAAACCCAAAGGGGGAGTCCAAGAGGGATGCTCTGATCCACAATTGGCCCACGGGACTTCTTTACGCTTATCCTCCCATCCCTCTGATCCCACAATTTCTAAAGAAAGCTCTTCAGGTGAGATGCAAGGTTATCCTCATAGCCCCGTTCTGGCCTCAACAAGTTTGGTTCCCCTTCCTTTGGCTTCACCTAGTATACCCACAGTGGATTCTGGACCCTCTACCAGATCTGATTACTCACCCCCAAGAGTTGAGTCACCCAAATCTGTCCAGTCTCAAGCTGACAGCTTGGTTTCTTCTTCACTTCAGTCGCCAGGCAAGCTAAATCTCTCCTCACCTCTTCGAGAGACATCATTCTGGCCTCAAACCAAACAATCCACCAGAAGATCATAATAGATAAAAAGGTTCTCCATCTGGTCCAAGGATAGCTGGAGAGCAAATATTCAGCTCCAGTTACTGCAGTGCTTCCAGTCCACAGCAATTTCCCATGGGCATCCTCTTATCTCCCTCTTATCTCTGTACACTTTCTCTGGCACCCCTCACAAGGCAGGCCTCCCTCATATCCCTCCTCCTGTCAACCGTGGAACCTACCTCATCTTTTTCTAGTCAAACCTTTTTTGTTTGAACCAAAGTTTGACCTAAAAGTTTTTGTCTTGGAAAAGTTTTTGTCTTGAAAAATCCTTGTTCTTAGTGAAGACATTTAGAAGAAGAGTCTTAGAGCTGCAGTAGGGTGTATCTGGATCAGAGAGGGGTCTCTCAGAAAGACAGAGATATCATGCTCAATTCATCCTTTATCCTTTCTTCCCAAAGTGTAATTCTATTCTAACCAGTCCATTGATCTACAAGTGTTTTTTCCAAATTTTTTTCCAGATAGGAGAGAAAGACCTTCACTCTTAGCCACCCTACAATTGAGATTTGTAAATCTGAACAGCTTTTCATCTGTAAATCTGAAAAAAATTTTCTGCTTTAGCTTTGGGATGGGAGGGTCAGTCCTTTCATGGACTGCTCAATTCCAAGGGGACTGTTTCGTTTCTATGCCACTAATCCTAGCTCTCACCAAAAGCAATAGCTAACAACTATAGCATTTCATTCCAGACATTCCATGCAGTTCAAGTATCATTGTAGCATGGATGACATCTTCTCAGCTGTTTCATGGACTCAAGTTACTTTTAATCATCTCAGCAATGGTCAGGTGGTATCCAAGTGATGTGGTCTTCTGAGGGCCATAAGCCATGACGGCTGTTCTTCCATCTGTCCCATCAGTGATGAATGGAAAGAAGATTAACAACATCAGATATAGAAGTTGTCTTACCATAACATTCCATCTGTGTTGTTAATCTTCTTTCATTCATCACTTCCCACCCTCCTTCCCCCTCCAAAGGTTCCTGGGGGGTGCTTTGGGTCTAAGTGGTGCCCTAGGGTATTTGCACAGAAGTGGCCTCGGCTTTACTTCTTTTTCTCTAACAAACTCGATCTGAGATAACAGGGAGAAGGGCAATCTGGGTAGAGACTTTGCTCAAGAGTTTTTTGGCTGGCCCGAGCTTGGTAAAAAGGCAGACTCTGTTCCAAGGGCTCTGAACTGAACCCATCAGTGATGAATGAAAGAAGATGAACAACATAGATGAACATTATGGTAAGACATAACTTCTTTTTTCTGTTAATAAATGTGTTATCTTCCTTGCATTGTCATTTTTCAAAGCTCTGTTGTAATGAATTATGAAACACGGAGGTTTGATGTTTAGTTATTTTTTTTTTCTGTTTTCTGAGTTCCAGGATGTTAAACTCAAAATAGAAGATAACGTTTATCAAGAGGTGCCCCAGGAACAAGAAACAAGTTACCACTTTGCTATGAGTGGGAAGTCCTTCTCAGTTGTATTTGAACATTTCCCTGACCTTCTGCCCAAGGTTGGTGTTTTGATATGGTTTTTTTTTTTTTTTTTTTTTGTAGGTCAGAATGTTAAAAAAGAGGAACTGACTTCAAATAACTTGCTACTTTATTGAGTTATGGGGAAAATTCTTAATCTATGCTTTCAGGTAGTTTTATATATGTTTAAATTATTGTTACAGTCTGTGTACATTGCTTGCATGGGTTCTGTTCCGGGTATTCCCAAGGTTGAGTGCTGTATTATAGTGCATAATTCCACTTAATAAATATGGGTAAACAACTGACATTTGTTTTGTTCAGTAATAAACCCTGTGCATTTAGTGGATGGAGGACATAAGCTGTCCCAGGGAAGCTTTTCTTTCTCCTTTGAAGACATGCATGATTTTGGTGGTCTGTATAAAATTGGGATAGTGAAAGTTGGTGTTTCAAGCATGGATAGAAGTGATGCAGACTTTAACTGTAATGTTTGGACCAATTGCTAAGATGGTTGGTTCACTGAACAATTTTGTTAGGGAAGGATGCCGCTAGCTTTGTAATTTCTGAAATGGTCACATTTTCAATTATTAGATGATATTTTTGCCTTTCTACCCAGGGTGTAGCCAGATAAGTCTTTGTCTTGCTGCTTAATGCAGAAGATTTAGACTACGGACTTCTAATAGACCAGGGTTTGATTCTGCTGGTCTCTATTTGCTTCCTGTGTTACTGAGCTTAAGTCTTAAGTAATAATCCCATGTTGCCTCTGAAAAGAGACACTTGTGCCTGTTGTATTTACACAGTTAACAAGCAAAATTAAAAAATAAAGTCAACTGAGTATTCAATAAACATCTTATCAGAAACAGTCTAGCTTATAAATGTCAGGATATGTGTGAAACTATCTAAATTAACTTTCATATCACATATCTGTACACAACTTCCTTTGTGATAGGTTTGCTTATGTCAAACAACTTCTTTATGACTAAGTTTAACAGGTAAACTGATGCATGCATATATTAAATATCTCGGGAGGTAACATTTATAGAGATATAAACAGTTTTAAATGCAAAGTGGTATGTAAAGGTGCTTTTACAAGGTTGTAAATAAATGAAATTAATGTGTTTGGAGAGGGTAACTCTTTCATAACATCTCTGTTTACCACCTTCTGCTTTCTCATAGTTTCATAGGTAAGTACTTGGCTAGCTGCCTTTGTGGGCTATTTTCAGCCTAGCCTGTTTCAGAGTCAAATTTTATACTTTATATCTGTAAGTTAAGTACCTTAACCATTATGCCAACCCCCAACTCATAATTCCATTAGTTTCTGTGTTGTCTTTGAGGAATAGAACACCACTGACGCATTTAAACCTGCTGAGTTGGGTACCAGAAGACCCCCCCCCCCATATATGTGCCTTGCTGTTCTTAACTTTATTCAGATCTTACTGTTCTCTGAGTAACAGCTGATCCTTAAGTTCACACAGGAGAAATTTTACTACATTGTGGCTTGGACTACTTTTTGTCCCCCAAAGGAAAAAATCATTCTTTGTTTGTTCAGATGATAAATGAAGTAAGGTTATCTCTTATTTCTGTGAATAATGTAATTTAGCCTGTGAACACACTTTATTGTTATAGGTAAATTGTATGTAAACATTTCCATGCCCACTGATGGTGAGGGTCAGACCATGTCTGAGTCTTGTGAAAATCATTTAAAATTGAATAAAGTCACCAAATTCTAAAATTATTGGAGAAAACAAATATAAGAAATATATTGCCAAGGGCAGAAGAGTTGAAAAAAAAAAGTAGCAGAGCAGTAATAAAAAGGAAGACAGAAAGGACAGAATAAACTAGAGACTAATAAGAAACCAGGGGTTTCTTCTACTTCAGATTTTGAAATGAAAAATTGCTAGCTCTAAAGATAGTGGGACTTCTGCGCTGATATCAGAAGTCAGTCATGGAAGTACATGGAGACAGCCATCAACTCTGGTGCTACAAAAACTTAAAATTAAGTCTGAGCCATTGAGAAGAATAATTGAAATATGTTTGTGTTGAAGCTAGCTGCATTTAAAGCAAAAGCAGCTTTTACACTTTAGAACCATCCAGTAGCAGTCCAGCAGTTTCATCCCCTCCATTCTTGTTTTTTTTTTTTTGTCTGTGAGTACTCCATTGTTCATATGACAGGCAGCAACAGGGACCTGTGTTGTTCTCACCTGTCTACGTGTATGTCTGCTTTTAGGACTAAAAGACATGAAATTTGCCCAGTGCTGTTGAAGTTCTGTGAAACAGAAAAAAAGACCTTTCTTGTGCTTATAATGAAGGGGATTTTTATGACCCAGATTAAGTTTCAAGAATTTTTAGAATCAAAACCATAAGAGTACATCCAGTCTTTCAGATGGTTCCCCACCATAGGGCACTATTTCCTGATACCATAAATGACATGGAAGAATTTCTCAGTGATCCTTCTTCCCCTGCGAAGTGTTGTATGGACATGAAGATGTCAAAATCTATGTGATTGCCTCTTTTTAATACTTTCATTAATGTTATGAAGGCAGATGATATGCTCAACAGCACACAAGCCCTATAATTAGAGTGCAGGCAGCTTGTACAAAGCATGTAAGTAAAGACAGGATTTCTGCAACAATGAAGACTTCTCTGCCTACTACTTCTGTGTCCAGAAAAATCTCATTAGCTGCCATGCCCCTTTGAGATTCAGGGGTGTTGGACAGGTATAAGAGGAATGTGTACACATCCAGTACCTTAAGAGCTTTTGTTGCAGCACATCCGATCCCTTTCCTCTTCCCCTTCCAAGATGGATGAGCCAAGCATTGGCTTCTTATTCCCATGTCTCTCACCCATCTCCTCCAGTGCATAAGCCATTAATCATTCTCTAGTCTTCTGGGTCATAATCAGGGCTTCCCTTTATACTGTGGAAACAGCCTTCAGTACCCTTTCTTGGTGTTGTAGACTCTGTCTAAATGAAGGTCTTTCTTTCTGAAAAGTAGCAGATGGAAATTTGGAATGTGTGACAGAGATCTCTTAAGCATCAGGCAAGCACAGCACTACCAAAGAGCTTTAGGATGTATGTCTAATATAAAGCTTCACATGAGAATACCATGGCTGTAATAGTCCCTCTGGAATGTGATTAATCAGGTATCAGAGTCCCTAAGAGGGTAAAAAAGCTTTTTAGTGTTCAGACCCTCTTAACCACATCCATTAACACAATAGTTGTCAGTAGACTCCTTATATTGCATTTTGAGAATTCACATTTAAAGTCTGTCAGTAGCTGATTGCTGGTCTCTGAAAGAAAGGTCTATAAACTTTAGCCTGAAAGAAATAATAAAATAAAAGTGTACAGAGCCTCCACAGGTTTTCTTAATGCCTTTCTTCTTGGTCACTTGTAAGGTGCTAGGTCTGCACCATGGAAGAACCCTATCTTTGTTGCTCTGCAGAAAGACATTTTTGGTATAGCATAGAGCCTATTTGTAGGTTACACCTTATAGATTCTGTAAGCAAAGAACTATCTCAGGCTGACAAATGGAGAATGGGTTCAAAGACTTTTCAAGGTGTTGGAATGTGGGGCTGCTAAAAGTAGACCTCTTGACAATCAACTCCACGCTTTCTGCTCCTTGCTTCGTGAGTTTTTGGAGAGGAGATGGCTTCTTAATTCTCACTGACTCAAGCTACTTTATTGTATGCCTTTTCTGTGCTACACAAGACTATTCAAGTAGAAACAGAGATGGCTGCACACTGAGTAACAGCTTAATTTCAGCTCTCCAGTGTGAAAACAGAAACTCAGAAAAGAGAAACAGTGCATTTGTCTTTTTGGGTAGATTTCATTTACTGGCTAGTAAGTGCACTGCCTCAATGCCAGCAAAGAAGAAATTTAGAGAATCTGAAAGAAAATCAACCACAAACGAGAAAATACTGTTGGGCAAGAATCCTGCAGCTGTTCAGCAAAAAATAGTTCAAACTCCAGCTTTGGTGCAAGACATGACTTCCGGTAATCTAGAGTAAAAATAAGTCAAATGTGCTCAGAACTAATTAAAAGAAAATGAAAACATTGAGGGATTATATCAACTCAAATAACAAAAGGCTGGAAAAAATGGAAGAAGCTTTAAACAGATATTCAGAAGAGCTGATAAAACTGTAAAAATCAGATGTTGAAATGAAGAAAAAACTGGCTGAGTATGAGACTGCTTAAGAAGAGATTTTTCAAAATATAGTAGAATTAGAGGACAGAGCATATAGGGAAAACCTGAAATTTTCTGCTGTACCAGAAAAACTAGAAGGAATAGTCTGTATTAATTTTGTGAAAGCACAAGTAAGCAACTGTCCTCTTAATCCACAGAAGGAGTTTTAATTGAAAGGGCACATCCCGTGTGTATGCTCCAAACCTGGCCATGAGAAGGGAGACAATGCTGCTAATAGTAAAGATTTAATCCTACCAGCAGAAGAGTTGATTCTGACAAAACTGTGTCAGTAGAACAAAGTACTAAAAGCTGGAAACAGTAGAGTGTTTGTGCAAAATGATTACTCACTGTACACCACACAGAAGAGGAGTAAATTTATTCCAGCAATCAGGGAATGTCAAGACGAGGGTGTGAGATTCAAGCTGCTGTATCTATGCAGCTGTCTTCAGAATATTTTTTCCTGGTGGATCAATTTCATTTTTTGATGCAGAACATACTAAGGAGGGGAATACAAAAGTTTGTCTGACAAAAAGTGAGCTATCCAGTAAAACATTTTCTAGTGTCCCAAAGGAAAATGCTTGAGAGACCAAGAAAAGCACAAGAGTTGACTAGAACAACTGGGAGCACATTGGAAATGAACCAGAGACTGGAGTTGGGAGATGGAGATCAACAGGAAGAAAACCAGCAACTCAAAAATGAATAAGTAAATGTGGGTTTATAAAGGATCACTCATATTTGTGAAATATAGTGGAACAAGAAAATATGGGCATGTTGGACTTTTTTGACTTTGTTAAACTTGTAGACGACTCCAAAGCATATGCCCTACTTCTTGTCATTTGTTTGGAAGAAAATACAACAAAAGAAAGTTGATTTTTGAAGAAATTTATGAAAATATTCAGTATAGAAGATGCGAGTTCAGTAGTAGGAGCTTGGAGAGAATTTATATATTCACCAAGGTACAAAAACTGGTCTAGGTTAAAAAGAAGTTATATTTCACAAGAGCATGTGCATTTAATTGAAAGCTTTAATATGAATACAGTAACTATTTCAGTTGAAGTGCCAGTAGTAACTAAAATAAAAATGGGACATTGGTACTTCCCCACCTATCTGTTAAACAGAGAGGGATTTACGGAATGGGTAGTAGAAATTATTCAGGAGTTATTAGGGAGACTGACGTTTCTTCAGAAAATGTATCTAGGGAGTGGGATAAAATTAAAGTGGACTTGAAAAATAGGGTAGAAATAGTAGAAATAAAAGAAAAAGATGGTTAAGTAACAGCAAGAATTATTTAGAGGGACTGACAAAGGTTTAGATATTGCAGAATAAAGGGAATCTCGCAGAACAAGAAAAGGCACAGCTGCAGAGTGCTAAAAAGAAAATTAGGAAGTACCTGGATTTGCATGAGGATTGAAAGATTGCCGTTAAGCAGCTGTTTTTTTTTTTTTTTTTTTTAATAACTCCAGAGCACAAAAGGTTTTAGCACAAAGGCTGCAGCAACAGAAAGAAGAAACACAAAAGGTTTTAGCACAAAGGCTCCAGCAACAAAAAGAAGAAAGTTTTTTTTGCCAAGCTTGGGGAGCTTATAGTAAGGAAAATAAACAGAGATCATATAGAGGTATCAGAAATATTTCTGAAATTTTTGGAAAATGTTTATCTAACAGGGAAATGTGGAAATCAAGAAAAAGTATAAATGGAAATATTTATGGGAGAATTAAATATGCCAAGAGTAGAGGTAGATGAGGCTCAATTAGCAGTTAGAATAGGATGAGATGAGCGGTAAAAATGATTATGTAAAACCAGTCTGCAGGAAAATCTCCAAGAGTACATGGTTTTCCAGTGGAGGTTTGGAAGCTAGGAGGGAAGAAAGTGATAAAAATGTATTGTTTTTTATTTAACAATATTTTAAAAGGAGGAGAAGCACCAACATCCTGGCTGTAACACCTAAACATGGCAAAGACCCATCAGTTCCAGTTTCTTATAGGAAGATTGCACCATGTCCCACAGGAGATAGACTTCACAGCCAGATCAAGGGCTCAGTGTTCCATTCTGAAATGTTCACACTTGAACTGAAAGCCTAGAGGATTGGATTTTAATACCAAAACCATCAACAATCCCTATGAGATGTTAATCATCCTTAAGGAGGCAAGGAAACCTACCACCAGAAATTCATCTTCATCTGGTGCCACAGCAGGAAAACCAGCCCTTCTCAGGCAAACATCAGTTCAGTCTTGCAATACCTTTCAAATCTGTTCAGCCAGGACCTTTCTTTTTCCAGCATCAAGGTGCATGATTCTGCAATCTGCTACCTACCCCATTCCCCTCCCATTTACTCTCATCTCCACTCAAAGCTATTTCTAAAAGGGGTCATTCACTTAAGGCCACCCAGAAGCAGCCCAATTCCTACCTGGGATCTCAGTTACATGCTAGAAAAAAATCAACTTGCCTCCCTTTGAACCAGCAACATCTGCCCCCATTAAAGATACTCATTTGGAAGACCACCTTAGCAATTGCTATTACTTCTGCAAGGAGGGTATCTGAGCTGAAAGCCCTAAAGAGCTTTTCAGTCTTTTGCAGCAATAGGGTAAACCCTAGAACTAATCCATCTTTCATGCCTAAGGTATTATTAGAACTCACTCTAAACCAAGTTCTCCACCTGCTAGTTTTCTTTCCAAACCCTCAGAACAAAGAGGAGCAAATCCTTCATTCCCTGTATTTACACAGACAAATCGGGTACTAACAAGACAGGACAAACCCCCCAAATGAAGCAGAGCAACTGTTGGTGGCTTTTGCAGAGTGGAGTGAGAGGGAGCAAATGAGTCTCCAAACAAACCATATCCAAATGGATAGCTAGTTGCATTAGGTTCTGTTACCATTTGTCATGGAACACCTTTTCCTGGTCATGTCAATGCCCTTTCCACCAGAACAGGGCAGCTATCACTGCTTCAAAGGAGTTCCTACATAGGCCATCCTAGAAGCTGATACCTGGAACTCAGTGCACACCTTTACAAAACAGTACCATTTAAGCATTGGCTCAGGAGCTAGACAAGGACTTGCTGCAGCCATCCTGGAAAACATTAATTCCTAAGGGCCAAAAGTTTCTCCTGTCATTCTTCCACTAGCTTTGGGAGTCCTCCCAAGAACTTTGACTGTGAAGAATATAATACACTTGTATCACACTTACATAATTATAGATGTTTAAGGAGATCACTATTGAAGTACAAGCTCCCACCTTCCAGACCCATTATCTGCTGACCCTTTCCTTTCCCTTTGCTGGGTACAAGGGAGAGAGAAGACTCCTGCAGATATAGCCTTCAACATCCCCTCCACTCCTTACTTATGTATTACTTTGCAAACCTAGAGATCTGGGGAGACCTCATTGTCCTCTGGCTTCAGACTGCTTGTACACTGCTTAGAAAGACCTGCAGATGGCAACAGCAGATGACCTTCTTACACCCCAGCATCAATAAGTTGTCTAAGGATGATGTAAAGATTGTGGAAATCAGGCCAGTCGTGGGCTTCTGTGTTGCAGGAAGACCCAAGAATCAGTACTGCAACATTGAGCTACTCAAACATCTACAATTATAAGCAAGTTTGACACAACTGTAATGTATGCTGAGTTGACCATATCTACCAAAGAAGCACCAGCAGGGAACTTTGATCTAGTAACTAATCCCTAGTAGAAGTCATTCTGTGTAAAAACAGCACAGGGGGATCTCTATTCCCGCAAAATAATGGAACACCCTACCCCCACAACTCATGCTACAAACCCACATTGCTACATTCAAAAAACTCCTTAAATCAGACTTCCAAGAATACCATCTATGTAATTGCAACGACCTTCCCTGAACCTACCTCCTAACCCAGCCTACTTCCCCAGTCCCCCTTACTAGACACATTTCCACTCCCTTATACTACACCCCTAAGCAGATAGAACACACTGTAAATACCTAGTACAATCTCATTTCTGTTAAGTTGATTGTATATATACTATGCCTATGCTTAACTACTATATTTTTGAGAACAATTTTCTGCTAACAACTTGTCAAGCGCTTTTAACATTCTTAATTCTTAAAGGTATTGTTAAGCATTTTTAAACCTTGTTAATTATCTTTTACTTTGAATCTTCTGTTAACTTCTCAAACTCTCTAAACTATTGTTATTTCTTTAACTATTGTTAGCATTGTCGAACTTTTTTAACTGTTATTTAATTACTCAGTAATCTGTGGAGCTTTTCCTCCCCAGGACTCCGCTGAAAAAGGACACCTGGTGTCGTCAGACAATCCTGGTAAATAAATGTCAAATAAATAAAAAAATAAATGAAGAACTTTCTGGAAGAGCTAAATATTCTTTGGGTAATACCTTGCTTACCAGTGACAAAAGGAAATGTAAAGAAATTTCAGAGGTGTACTGATACGGATGTAGAAATACAGCTATTGAACTTAATTATTTTACAATAAACAGGTGGCCTGAGCAAAAAATAAACAGTAAGGAAAAAAAATCTGTATTAGGCCTGCTAAAACAGTACATATGAAGTTTTATCTGCCATCTTTAAGCCATAAGTACTTTCCTTCAAGATCATGTCTACTGAGCATTAAGACTACGGCCTTCCCCATACTAAAGGGTGGCGTAAGCCACAAAAAGCGGGGCTAGGCTAAAAATGCCCTCGGGCAGATAGCCTAGTATGAACCTATGAACCTATGAACCTATAAACCCCCAACTCCTCCCCAAGTCCCATAATGTTCTGCTTTCCTCTACTGACTCCAGATCATTGTTGCTACTGTTCAGGCCTCAGCAGAGGGAGACCTTCCCAGACCTTCTTTTCATATTAAAGTATACTTTTTATGTGTTTTGTCAGTTGCACATTTGCATTGTAGCAACCATGTTTTCTTTAGAATTTTTTTTTAATTTACAGGTCAAGGTAGGATTGTATTTTGCTGGTGTTATGCTTTGAATAAGAGTCTATGGTTTCCCATTCAGGTGCCTAGAATTGTAATGAATTCAGTGGTCTCACTTAGCGTGGAAAGTGGTCATCAACTACAAAGTTGTCTATCTCCCCCACTTGGAATATGGAGGGTGACCCTAAAAAAATGAAAACAACACGACGCAGGTGTGCAATTTCCTGGTTTATATGTATTTTTTTCCATTTAGGGAATACCCGAGATTGCCTGCTGTACCATAGAAAATGGGTGGGGGAGACAATTCATTTTATGAAAGTACAAATAAGCAACCAGACTGGTGTTCCCCATCAGTATTTGTTAATTGAGAGTGCATTGCATGTATGCTGCAAATCTTGCCATGAGAAAGCAGCCATGACTTATATTAGAGTTAGTCATACCAGAATAAATAGTTGTTCCGGACATCCTGGAAATGGGTAGTAGAACTGACTTAAGAATTATAAGGGAAAATAGAAATTTTTATGAGATAGTGAGTGGGATAAACTGAAAATGGAGTTTAAAAACATGGCAGGAATAAGAGAAAAAGAGATATAAGAAACAAAAATAATAGGAATTATATAGAGGGGTTGACAAATGTTAAAAGTATTGCAGAGTATTTGTGCTCAGTAGCAGAGCTGTGTAGCTGACTGTGACTGATTCTACAACCATCTAGATATACAGAGCTGATGTAAGTATACTTTGCTTCCATTTGTTCTGTTTCAAGTAACAGTTAAAACTGTTCTGCATTTGTTTTTGTTTCATGGAATATTGATTGAATATTGGTGGTCTCTCTCAATCTACAGTTTGTTTCTCAGGGCTAGTTCAGCACTTCAGCTCTAAGCCAGACGGTTTCATAGTGGGGGGTTGCTTTGCACTCTGTGAAGTTTTGTGTTTATCTGATTGCCTGGTGGGGGGGGGTCTATCTTTTGTTTTATACTACTGGTATAGTTAAATTTCTGTGTATTTGTGCTCAGTAGCACAGCTGATGTTCTTCGCGTTTCACTGTTATCACACTTAGGTTATCTGCCTGCATGTAGCCCTCAGTCGGCCTGAATACCAGAGTCTTGGAATTTCTGCGTCGGATGCTGTCGCCTCTTCCATGATGTCAGGTTGTCAGGGGTATAAAACATGCAGCCGATTTCATTACATCAGCTTTTTTTGCCTCATGGGAGCCTGAAGCAGAAGCAGTTCGCAAGGGCCAGTCGGCTGCTACCTGAAATTTTTGTTTTTCGAGTTTCAAACCTGAAGTCTTCTAAAGCTAAGTAGCCCGTTGGGGATTCTTTTTTCTTGCTCTAACCGACGTCAGAAAAAGTTAACAGTTGTCTTGCCTGTGGAAAGCAAATATCTCAGAGATTTTCATTCTTACTGCGTCACCTGTTTAGGCCCAGACCATGACGTTCCTCACTGTCGGTTTTGTGCCTTGTTTAACACCCGAACTATTAGTTGTCGGGCTATCTCTGTTGCTAATTCTTTCGCTCTCGTTCTCCATATTCCGAAATGGCTTCGGTAAGTCATCCGACTACCGATCTTCCGAAAAAATGTAAGGACAAAAACAGAGACAGACCGCATAGGTCCAAAACTGCCATTGACGCTTCCGTTAAGCTAGTCGCCAGTCAGCCGGTACTCAGTGAGGTGCCTTCGCAGCCCCTGATTCCCGCTTCTACAGATTCGCAGGCTCTGCTGAGACCCATTCAGAGTTTGGTATGCTGCGAGATGCTTCTTCGATTATGGATCCTGCAGATGTCTCTACCTTGGATGTGTCCGGAGCCGTTGTGCAGGCACCGGCTTCTGAGGGTGTATTCTGACCTTCCGATGTTCGTATTAAACAGACTACTTCGTTTCAAACTAAAATGACAGAGTTTCTCAGGCCCAGAGTTCGCACTACGCCTAGAAAACTGACGACCAAAGCGCATGCTGAAGCTCCCATGCCACAGAAACAAATGATCTGAAGTAGTTAACTTCATTTGTGCAGCAACCTTTGGGAATCGGATCTGACCTCAGATCCAAGCCGGCAGTTTTCAACAGCTTTAGATCCGAACTCCTCCCCCTACCCATAATCCCCTGCCAACCCTGACTGTCCTCAGATCTAGTTTACCGCGGTTTAGTTCAGCAGCTTGATCCAGTGTTTCCAGGCGTTCTCGTTCTCTTTGTGAGGAAAATTTAACTTTTATACTACTTTTCTTTAGTCTTTGGTGTGAGAGTGTGTTTAGCTCCATTTTCAGTCTAAACTCTCTTAGTTTAAATTATTGTATTTCTTTTTATCCCAGGTAGTTATCCTCCCCCTCCCTTCGTGGTTCCGTCAGGGTTGTGTGTGTGTGTTTGGGGCCTAGTGTGAGAAGGAGGAGACCCGATCTCCTTCGAGGTCATCGAGGCGACACTCCCGCCCCACCTCGGTGGCCTCGTCGAGATCTACGAGAAGTCTCACGGATGCAGATTTGGACCGGATGATGAGAAGATTTCTCCAGGCCCAACTGCAGATGGGAGTGCTCCTGCCTCCCCCCTTCTTTGCCCCGATAGCTCCTTCTCCGTCCCATTTCCCGGGTTCGGAGTCTTCGGAGCCGGGCAGCCTTGGAGCCGGGGGTGTGTCGGCGCAGATAGTCTCGGGTACTTTGGCGCCGACACTTCCCTCAAGTCTGTCAGGTCCATTTTCTTCAGATCCGAGCTCTCGGAGCCGAGGGCTGAGCTTCGGATCCGGCAGTATCAGTATGCCTTCAGCTCCGTCCGGGTCGGAGCATGCTGGTCCGTCGGATCCGATCGCTTCGGCGCTGGCCCCGATCCGTCCATCGGATCCGAGGGAGAGTCTGCTTTCGGATCCCAGGGAGAGCAGCTCTCCCTTGGCATTCGACGTGGTGGAGAGGGTTCTGTCGAGGGATTCCAGGCCCCCGACCCTTGCCACGGCTCCACCCTGCACTCCTGCTCAGTTGGGCCCGGCTTCCATCACCCGGCCGCAGGGACAGCCTGCTTTGACGTCCCAGATAGTTCCATTGGAACAAGAAGTTGCTGTTGAGACCTCTTCGGACACCCCCCCCAGAGAGGTCCCTCACAAGCGAAGGTGCAAGAGGAGGCACCTGGACTTTCCCAAGTCCTTGACAGAGGACACGGATTTGGAGCAAGGTCACCCCCGAAGATGTCTCATTTGGTGACATCATGGAGATGCTCAGAATAAAGGGGGGGTGATCTGCCCCAAAGCCTACCTCGGATGAATCCATGTTCCTGGAGGCATTTGAAGCAGGCCCGTCTACCTCTTGGGTGTCCCCTCCGGCTGACCCCCTGGTAGACTTGATCACTACCAGGGCATGGAAGGAGCCGGACACTGTGGGGCCAGTCCCCAAGCGCCCGGACCAGATCCTTAGCCCACCCTCTGACAAGTCCCACTGGAGTAAGGGTCCCCCTGTAGATGCCATGTTGGTGGCAGCGGCCACCAAGAGGGAACTTTCTCAGGAGAGTCCCTCAGTTCATTCCCCGAGCAAGGAGTCTCGGCCGATGGACCGCCTAGGGAAGCGGGTGTTTGGTTCGGCTACCTTCTCTGTGAGGTCGCTGAACTACATGGCACATGTGCTCCGACTGCAGCAGGACCTTATCAAAGAGTATGCTGCGTCGCCCCCCGAATCCATGTAGGCGGAAGACAAACAATTGCACTCCACCCCGATGGCCACTCTACAATCCATATCTAACACCTCTATGCGGCTTCTGTCTCATGCCACGGAAGGAGCCGCTAGAGCCGGCGGAACGGGCCTCGCTATGAGACGTCAGGCCTGGCTCCAGCACTGTGATTTTGCGGAACATTGGTGTCGTTCGCTAATGCCCCTTTTGATGGTTCTCCCTCTTCGGCAAAACCGTGCGAGATACCTTGGTCCAGAGTGAAAAGAACGGGAAGACGTCTGCCATCGGAGTCCGCTTCTCTGTTCCCCAGAGGTCCTTTTCTAAGAACCAAAAAGGACAGAAGAAGATGTGGTTCTGGAAGTCGCAACAGTCCCGTCCTGCTCCGGACTCCCAGCCCTTCCGCGGCAGAGGAGGGCAGGGTGGATGCCACCCTAGAGGCAGAGGGGGCCCGCGGAACTTTGGATCCAGAGAACCCTTCTCGGACCAACCCACACAACACCCCTGAGGGGTTGCTCGACTGCTCCACTCTGGAAACAGTCGGGGGGTGGTTCTCGAAGCACCCAGCAGCTTGGGAGTCCATCACGACAGACTGCTGGGTGCTTCGCATCATATCCAGAGGATACCAAATTCCTTTTTCTCGTTACCCACGCAGCCCCATATACCTCCCCGATGTCCCACCCGATCAGAGGGAGGCCGCAGCAATGGAAATCCAACATTTACTGGAAAAAAGAGCCATCCAACACGTCTCCCCATACCAGTGCGGGTCCGGTTTTTACTCCAGGTTCTTCTTGGTGCCAAAAAAGACGGGGGACTTGAGACCGATCCTCGACCTCTCTTTCCTGAACCTGTCAGTAACCAAAGAGAAGTTCTGCATGGTCACTCTTCAATCCATTCTCCCCCTTTTGCGGGAGAACGATTTGATGTGCTCTATAGACCTCAAGGATGCGTACTACCACATTCTGATGGACAGGAGATCCAGGAGGTTCCTCCGCTTCCGGCTGGGAGCCAGTCATTCCCAATTCAGGGTCCTCCCTTCTGGTCTCACCACAGCCCCCAGGGTGTTCACCAAAGTGTTAGCAGTGATGGTGGCCCACCTGAGGCTCCAGGGAATTCAGGTCTTCCCGTACCTGGACGACTGGCTCCTGACCGCCCCGACAAGGCATCTATTCTCTGCAGCCAGAAACTACTTTCTTCATCTAGCTCCCCGGCTGGGGATCACTATCAACATAGAGAAGTCGTCTCTTACTCTGACTCAGACTATAGACTTCATAGGGGCCAGATTGGACACAAACAAGCTCCTAGCTTTCTTGACCACAGACCGGCTACTATCCCTGAGGCTACATGTGCAGGCCATTCTGCAATCTCCAGCTCCCCCAGCGGAATTGGTCCTGAGGGCTCTTGGCTCTATAGCGGCAGCGATCAACCTATTGCCAATGGCACGTTTGAACATGAGGGTCTTACAATGGACCCTCCAGGTCCAGTGTCCTTTCTTCACTACCCTCTGAACCATCCCATTCCCCTCAGCAGGGGCCTGCAAGAGGGCCCTCCTATGGTGGCTCCAATCTCCGGACCTTCAGCAAGGACGCCCCTTTTCTATGACCCCTCCACTAGCCACAGTGACCACGGACACCTCCTGCCTCGGTTGGGGGGGGCATTGTTCGGGCAGGACAGTCCAAAGCATGTGGGACCTCACAGAGACCTCACTGCATATCAATGTCCTAGAGATGAGGGCAGTGCACTTTAGGACCTTCTTCCTGTAGGAACGATTGCGATTCAGACGGACAACATGTCAGTTGTCTGGTACATCAACAAACAGGGGGGAACCAGGTCTTACCCACTCTGTCGAGAGGCCATGAGAGTGTGGGAATGGGCGATCTCCACCATCCGCTTTCTCATAGCAACACACATTCTGGGACGGTCCAACATCCTAGCGGACAAACTAAGTCGCACCATCCTGTTACCATACGAGTGGTCTCTGAATCCCGAGATAGCGAATCGGATCTTCGCCAAATGGGGTCAACCCTGTTGCGATCTCTTTGCCTCTCCCTCGAACACAAAATATTACGACTACTTCGCTCTCATTTCCCCCTCTGGGGAACCCCTGAGAGACGCTCTGGTGCATGCTTGGCCTCCCGGTCTTCTTTATGCTTACCCTCCTCTTCCTCTGATGCTGAAGTTTCTTCAGAAAGCCAGTCGGTTGGGGAGCAGGATTATCCTCATTGCCCCTTTTTGGCCTCGTCAAACCTGGTTCCCTTACCTTTGGTCTCATCTGGTGAATCCACCTTGGATTCTGGATCCCCGTCCGGATCTAATATCTCACCCCCTAAATCTCCCAGTCCCGAACCTGGATGACCTCAAGCTCACAGCTTGGCTGCTCCAGTTCCACTCATAGCTAGGACTCCCGGTATCTCTTCCCCAGTTAAAACCGTTCTAGTAGCTGTGATACAGGGACAGAGGGAAAGGCCATTTCAAAGCAAACCATTTCCAAATGGATAGCACACTGCATCCATTTCTGCTACAAACACCATGGAAAACCTACCCCACAGGGGATCAGAACTCATTCCACTAGGGCTTCCTCAACCTCTGCAGCATTTATTAGGGGAGTCCCTACCAGGGACATCCTGGAAGCTGCAGTCTGGAGTTCACCAAGCATTACCACTTACCTGTCTTTCCTAAATCCAGAGCTGGATTTGCCACAGCAGTCTTACTGCCTACACCCTTCCTCAGCTTTGGGAATCAACCCAAGTGTGATGACTGCAACAGTGAAACACGAAGAACATAGTACAGTTGTGTACACTTACCATAAATGTAGATGTTCGAGCGTATTCACTGTTGCAGTCCTGGTTACCCTCCCTCCAGCCCCCTGACTCTTTTATGCTTTCTACCTATCCTCTTTTTGGCCATATCTTATGGCTATGGTATTTACTTTTTACTGGAGGTGTTCCACACCATGTAATTGCTTCCTATTTTGGTGGCTCCTGACATCTGGGGCAAGAAAAACTGATGTAATGGCATCGGCTGCATGTTTTATACCCCTGATGACCTGATGTCATAGAAGAGGCAACAGCATCCGACGCAGAAATCCCAAGACTCTGGTATTCGGGTCGACTGAGTGCTACCTGCAGGCAGATAACCCAAGTGTGATGACTGCAACAGTGAATACACTCGAACATCTACATTTATGGTAAGTGTACAAAACTGTACTTTTAGCTGGCTGTGACTGATTCTACAACCGTCTGGATAAACAAAGGTGATATAAGTATACTTTTTTTGTACTTGTTCTGTTTCAGTGATAGTTAATAAAACTGTACTGCATTTATTTATTTGTTTCATCTCTCTCTCTCTCTGCAGTTTTTGTTTTTCTCGCCCTCCCGTCCAAGTGTTGTTGTATTCTTAAACTTGGTGGCTCTGGAATTTCCCCCCACTGGTGTAAATTTGTTTTGGGCACTCCTCCCAGCCCCATCTCATTTGCTCACTCAACTGAGTACAGTGAGATCATTTGGGTAGGACTTCCCCCTTGCTTTTTTGATTTCAGATGCTCCTACCAGTCCCATCTCATCAGCGCTGTCTACTGTGTACAGAGAGCATTTGGAAAAAGTCACCCCCCTTAGTTTCTTAATATTGAATTTTCTATTTCCTCCCTCTCCACTTATTTATTTTTTGTTCACACTTTCTACAGTTTCTCGTACTGTAACTGTGTTCTACCTACTTTATTACCTTGTTTTGCTTTGCTGTGTGCTCTTAAGTGTTCAAGTGCTCTTATTCTGCTGCATTTTTTATTGCTTGTTAGTAGCCTATTTAAATGTATCTGCTATTCTAAGCATCTTAGTTTTGGTTTAGCACTTGTGCTTCAGGCCAGTTATTTTAAATTTAAGAAGGTTTTTTTATGGTCTACACTCTTGTGTACACTCTTGTGGACAAACCCTTATCAAAACTCTGTCTCCATAAGTCCACCCAAGTATTCAGAACACTATGTCTGGACAGTTCCCATCAGTTTCTCCTGCAAGCCTGATTGACATGGGCATACTGAGACAGTGTAGCAGCTGCCTCATGTTCATTGACAGCCCTCGTCTCCTAGCACATAATTCTTCTACTTGTGAGAAATGCATCTACTTCAGTAACCTGGAATCCATGCTGTCTCGCACCACAGTCAGTACTCCTGACAAAGAGGAAATTGCTGGCACAAACACCACACCACCCACATCACATAGCCAAGCACAACACACACCCACCTATGCAAAGGTCCTCAATAAAAACTTACCTAAACAGCAGAGACCTCCTATACACACTCAAACATTCCACAAACATTCCACACACAACACCAAACATATCATACACAGCAGACAACACACCAGTGTCTTTCAAACACAGCCTGTAAGGCATAACAATAAACCAACACAGCCCATAAGGCATAACAATAAGCCAAACATACCAGTCATTGTTGACTCAGTTGTGAGAGATGCCGATGTCCCCCTCACCAGGCTTGACAAGGAGAAGGTCATGGTCAGTTGTCTGTCAGGTGCCAGAATCCACTACATCACGCATGCACTTGTCTCTCCACAACAGGTACAAGTATGACTCTGTCATTGTCCATGCTAATGTGAATGACTTGACGTACCTCACTGGATTATATGAAGAAAGACATGACTGAGCTTTGAGTGTGTGTCCCAGGCAGCTATGATCCTACCTTCACCGAGAATGGTACCACAGTACCAAAAAAAAAAAAAAAAAATGACTTCAACAATTAGCTTAGTTTCTGGTGAATTTCCAAGGGGATCCAGCATCTGTCTGTCTGGGATGACATTGTTGACAGGTCTCAATGCTTTGCCAGAGATGGCCTCCACCTGTCACCCCTGGGATTCCAAACCCTGGCCAAGGCTCTTGCCTCCCCCATTGTGCTTTTTTTAGGCTATGTCCCAAAGATAAAATAAAGTAAATTGAAGGTCATGCTGCTTAACACTAGGAGCCTTAATGTGAAATTGCACTCACTGGAGGCTGTCCTCTCACTGGAAAATGCCGATGTCTGTGTGGTCACAGAAATGTGGTTCAGGGCTACAGAGAGCATCCTTGCCGTACCAGACTGTAACTCATTACACATATTCCGACCCCAAAATGAGATCAGGAAGACTAAAGATGGTGGAGTCTCTGTCTTCATTAAGGACAAGAACACCTCCAGACTGGTTTGCCAATATGATGCACTGGATTACTCCAGGTGCAACTGACAGTTGGCAAGACACCCATCGAAGTTATAGCCAGCTATAGACCTCCCCTCCATGACTCAGGACACCCACTCCTCCTACCTGGACCTATTTGACTCCATCAAGGTACCCCTTACATCCTGATTCTTGGTGACTTCAACTACCCCACCATAGACTGGGTGAACTATTCCTGCAGTAATGCACTCACCAAAGATTCCTTGACTTCATCAGTTGTAACACATTAGACCAGCTCATCTCATTCTCCACAAGGGGCAATAATATTCTGGACTTGCTTCTCACCAACATGGGTGACTGCTTCACCACTCCCATAGTGTGTTCTTCTCTGGTCAGATCATTGGTCTGTCTCATTCGAAGTTTCTATCCCACCCAACCTCCCCCAAGCCGTAACCAGGCTAAAAAACTTCTCAAAAGCTGACTACAGCTTCCTAAGGGAGGGTATCCGTAGCTTCACACCACCGCCCCTCAGAGGATGCAGATAACTATGCTGAACAGTATACCAGTGCAGTATACAAGTACCTGTTCAACTGCATGGACTCTGCCATACCCAACAGAACAAAAACCTGCTCCTCAAGGAAACAAAAACTTGTCTGGTGGACATTCTCTTATCAACAGGCTTTACAACAAAAGGAGGAAACTGTTGTCCATGGGTAAAAAGGAACACATTCCAAATTGGAAAAACTCCCTCCTTAGCCTCAGCAAGCAAATTAGATCACTAGTGAAAACCTCCAAAGTCAGTTATGAATTGAATCTAGCCTCCAAAACAAAGGAAAACCACAAAACCTTCTTCAGTTAAGTCAGGAACTTCCATGACAAAGTCCAGGTTTGTTATGACTTAGTACTTAACGGTATCACTTAGACTGATCCTGTTGAATTAGTCAACCTACTAGCAGACAGGTTCAGCAGAGACTTCACCCCCTTATCCCCCCAGAGACCCATTCAACATCCTCAATACTTTTCCCGCACTTCATATCTCCATAGATGAAGTGTTAAAGGCCCTATCCAAGGCAAAGAACACAGCTTCCATGGGACCTGATAGTATCCCAGGCTGTATTCTGCACCATCACCAGCAAGAACTAGCTTCGCCATTGACCACCCTATTCAACCACAGCCTAAGTACAGGCTTAATTCCAGCAGAGTGGAGAACTGCCATTGTCATCCCCTTGCACAAAAGTGGTGCCACTACTGACCCTGGAAACTATCACCCCATTAGCTTGATAAGTCTGATCTGTAAAGTCATGGAGCATAGTATTATGGATCTCATAAACAAGGACATAGGCAATCTCTAAATACTTGACCCCACCAAGTTTGGATTTGTCAGGGGCATATCTTACCAGCTGAACTTGGTTGACTTCTGTGAGACTGTCACCAAGGCCCTGTATGAGGGAAAGTCAGTACATACAGCTTACCTTGACTTGGCCAAGGCCTTTGACACAGTCTCCCACTCGGACATCATTGAAAGCCTAACACAACCTGGTGTAAATCTCTGTCTCATCAGGTTGGTGGCCAGCTGTCTCACAGATAGGACCCACAAGGTCAAAATAGGCACCTGCACCTCTGACAGCAGACCTGTCACTAGTGGTGTTCCCCAGGGATCTGTCCTGGGACCTCTACTATTTGGCATCTATTTCTCAGATGTCCAGGCAAAGACAAAAGGCCTGTGCTTGACCAGGTTTGCAGATGACTGTAAGTTGGATGCTGTCATTGAATCCCCAAATGATGTTAACATACTGCAAGAGGATCTCACAGCAACAAATACCTGGTCCCAAAGTCATGTACTTAAGGTAAACGCAAAAAAATGTATTATCTTACCATTCGGCAAAAAAAGGCCCCCTACTGATTGCCACATCAATGGCAACCCTCTAAACACACAAACTGTGTTGAGAGACCTAGGTACCCAGGGTTGACAACAATCTCGCATTCGACCATCATGTAGCGGCAGTGGTCAGAAAAGCCTTTTTCTTGGTTTATCTCATAAGTAAAGGGATTTCATCCAGAAAAAAAGGAGGTTATTACCTCTCTGTACTCTTCCCTCATTAGACCAATAATTGAGTATAATGCCCCATTTGGTATGTACCTCTCTAAACACCTGCACCAACTGAAAAGGCCACACAAATACCTCACAAAGAGAATCCGTGTCCTCCAGCACCTGTCCTATGTGGACAGGCTCAAGTCACTATCACTGTACTCTGTATTGTACAAATTCCTCAGAGGTGATCTGTCTCCGCCTACAAGGCAATATCGGACCCTGCCCTACTAGAAATGCTCCATATCCATAAGTCTAACTCCTCATGCATTACCCAGTCAAAAGGCCTTAAATCTAATATGCAACATCAAGAAAACCTGCTGGAGAGAGAGGTTTGTCTCCCAGAGGCTACCCCATCGATGGAATAGACTTACCATGCATGTCAAACAGAGTACCTTGCTGAACCTCTTGAAGCGCAACCTTGATGAGTGGATCAGAAACCACAGATTTATCCCATGGTTTCCACCTGTGTCCCTCATTGACAGGTGCTGGCTGAGGTTTCTTTTTTGGGGGATAAACTCATAGGTTGGCTTGTAAGGGCCTCAGGGCCATTAGCCTAGTAACCTCCTGTGATTCTGTGAATAAATAGAATCTCACAGAACAAGAAGCAAAGAAACCACAAAGTGCTAAAAGGAAGTAAGGGAGTGTTTGTTGGATAATATGCATGAGTTTAGAAAGGGTTGTTAAACTATCTTTGAAAACACCAGGGCACAAAAATGTTTAACACTTGACTTAGACCATGGAAAGTAGAAAAGCTTGTCCCCAAACATAGGGGGCCTCTTACAAGAAAATAACTAAAGGTCCTGTAGAGATGTTAAAGATATTTTAGAAGTAGTAGTATAATCTGTATGAAACAGAGGAATATGTAACCAAGAAAAGGTGCAAATGGAAATACTTATTGAAGAATTAATTGTGCCAAGATTTGAGGAAGATGGGGGTTCAACAACTAGTAGCTAAGCTGGGAAGAGTTGAGATAAAAATGGTGACGTGATCGATCGATAGGAAGTCTTTGGGAACAGGTGGTATTCCTGTGAAAGTGTGGAAGTAGTGAGGTAAGAAAGTGATGAAGATTTGGAAGGTTTTGTTTAGCAATGTTTTAAAAGTGAGGTAAGTACCAGCATCTTGGAAAAAACTATGGTGGCCGTATTACCCAAAGATTATAAAATCCTTCAGACCCAGCTTCAAATTTATCCATTTTAATTTTAAATCATGACTATAAAGGGTTTTCTTTACTAGCTAAGAAAATGGCAAAGATGTTGCCAGAATTTACAGATCAGTATGGTTTTGTGCAGAGAGGCAAACATTTGACAATGTTAATAAAGCATTGATGACCCAGAGGGAAGCAAAGTGTAAGAAAATGTTGACGGATTGAAGGCATTCAATACTTAGTTAGGATTTTATGAGTAGGACAGTGGTAGTATTTGCATTTCCTGATGACATTAATTAGGAGGCAGGAATTAAATTTGGAGAGATGTTCTTCGTGTTTCACTGTTGCAGTCATCACATTTGGGCTATCCGCTTGCAGTAGCCCTCAGTCGGCCTGATTATCAAAGTCTTGGGTCCTGCGTCGGTTGCTGTCTCATCTTCCATGATGTCAGGTAGTCGGGTATAAAGCATGCAGCTGACACCATTACATCAGTCTTTCTTGCCGTGCGGTGCCCGAAGAAGAAGCAGTTCGCAAGTGCCAGTCTGTCGACTCCTGAAATTTTTGTTTTCGAGTTTCAGATCCGAAGTCTTCAACTAAGCTAAATACCCCATTGGGGATCCTTTTTTTTGCTCTAAACCGATGTCAGTAAAAGTTAACAATTGTATTTCTTGTGGAAAGCAAATACCTCATAAAGATTTTCATTCGTACTGCATTCCTTGCTTAGGCCCAGACCACAACGTACCTAGCTGTCGGTTTTGTGCCTTATTCAAACCTCTTACTATTTGTCGTCAGTTCATTTTTGCATCCAAATATTTTGGTTCTCGATTCAGTTATCCAGAAATGGCTTCGGTAAGCCACTACTACCAACATTCCAAAAAAAAATGCAGATAAAGACAGAGACAGACCGCTTAGGTCCAAAGCTGCCGAAGACACTTCTCCTAAGCTGGTCGCCAGTTCGCCGGTACTCTGAGGTGCTTTCACAGCCCCTGATACCTGCTACTTCAGATTTGTAGGCATCTACTGAGACCCATTCGGAGTCCGGTATGCCGTGATTTGCTTCTTCGACTGTGGAACCTGCGGATGTCTCTACCTTGGATAGGTCCGGAGCCACTGTGCAGGCACTGGCTTCTGAGGGTGTATTCAGGCCTACTCACTTGCATATTAAACCAACGCCATCTTCTTCTTCAAAGCCTTAAAACTCGATCTATGCCTAAAAAACTGACGCCCAGACCGCATGCTCAGGCCCCTATACCTAAAAAACAAATGACAAGAATGGCTGAAGACCTTATTACTCTAATCAGGGGAAGCCACCCTTCCCCCTCTAAGAGACCTAGGACTGATTTTCCTTCTGATCAGGATTCTAAAATTTCTGTTTTCTCTGATGACCAGGATTTGCCCTTTCTACTTATGACGATTCTGATGCAGAGGACTCTATTCCCTCTACTTCCCCTCCAGAAGATTTCTCTTTTGGTGAAACCTTGCATACTCTTAGGGAGCATTTCCACTGGGAAAGCCAGGATTACTCTGACTCCAAAAAGAGGCTTAGGGAATTCTTACTCCTCCCTCAACACAGGCCTTTAGCTATTCCTCTTGTACTGGACATTGTAGATGATGCCTTCTCGGAATCTAGCCTGGCCCCTGACACTTTACCTCCTGCTCCCAGAAAACCTGATAGGTATTACAGGGTACCTGACTCTCACAAGTTCTTCTTTAAAAATCCCGGTCAACAAAATGTTAAATAAATAAAAATAAAAAAAAAAATCCTACTGCGGATCTTGAGACCATTTCACAGGGACCCAAGGGCATTAAGGCTACTACTGCCAAAAATCCTACCCCCTCTGATAGAGATTCCAGGGCACTGGGTAGATGGGGTAAGAAGGTATACACTTCTGCAGCTTTGGCCATTAGGGCTTTAAACTGCCAGTTTCATATGTTAAATTATCATATTATTGTTTTGCTTAAACAGAAAATTATGTTAATTCCTAACTGTGCTGAAAGTAAAGAATTACATGATTTAATGCATTCAGCTGAACAAGTTGGAAAACATACTTTGCAATGTGGTTTTGATTCATTAGAGGCATCTTGCAGGGCTGCTGTCACTGGGTCTGTACTTAGAAGGTATGCTTGGCTTAAGGAGCAATCTTTACCAGATCATGTTAAAGCTAAATTACTGTATGCTCCCTTAAACCAAGACCGCCTGTTTGGCAACAAAGCAGAAGTAGTACTTAAGATGGGGGGGGGGAAGCTAAATCTATGCACACTGTTAAAGATTTCCTGCAAGTACAACCTCCCAGATTTAGTAGGCATTGGCCCTCTAAGAATTGGTCCTTTCCTGCCTCTTCCAGGCCTTCTCAGTCCAAACCCAGAACCATCAGAACACCCAGGCTGCAGTCCCAAAGTACTCACAGGCCTAAGTAGTGGGGGGCTCCCACTTCCAAAGCAGGGAGTAGCAAGACTCCCCCCCCCTATGGTAAACTGTCTCGACTTAACTTTAAACCTTCCAAGCCCTGCTCAACTGACTGTTCCTTTAGAGGGAAAGATTGCCCTGCACGCAAATAATTGGGAACTCATTACCCAGGACAAATGGGTTTTAAATATAGTTCCTCAAGGATACAGATTCCACTTCCACTCCTTACCAACCCCAAACGGCTGGCCAGATCTACCCCCAAATCAGTGGGCAGAGGCTCAAAAGCAAATTCTCTCTCTTAAGCATCAGGGCTATTCAACCTGTTCCAGAAGAAGAATGGGGGCAAGGCTTCTACTCAAGACTTTTCCTGGTACCCAGAAAAGACAATTCCTGGCGTCCTGTCCTGGATCTGTCTATCCTAAACACATTTTTGGTAATTCCAAACTTCAAGATGCTAACGCTTCATCAGCTGCTTCCCATGCTAGACAAAGATACCTGGTTGGCAACACTGGATTTAAAAGAAGCCTACCTGCACATCTCAATAAGGGAATCTTGCAGACGATACTTACACTTCAGAGCAGGCTACATGCACTATCAGTTCTCTGCACTGCTCTTTGGCTTATCCACTGCGCCCAGGGTATTCACAAAGTGCCTAGCTCCAGTCATTGCATTTTGCAGGCAAATAAATATTCAAATATACCCATACCTGGACGATTGTCTAATTCAGGCAGAAAGCCAGGACATACTATTAAATCATCAGGCATTTGTAAAGAAATTGCTAACTTCTCTGGGGTACACAATAAACGAAAATAAATTACATCTTGTACCCTGCCAACAAATTGTATTCCTGGGAGCAAGCTTAAATACACCTTCTCAGATGGCCTACCTCACGCCAGAGAAAAAAGTTCATTTGACAGCCTACTTCAAACTACTGAGCACAAAGACCCAGCTATCTGCAAGGAAAATTCTGCAAGCCCCTGGGGTTCATGGCCTCCTGCATTCTACTAATTCCATATGCAAGACTGTATATGAGGAAACTACAATGGTATCTAAAAAGCCTATGGTGTCAACATTCTCAGGATCTAGAATAAATGATTCCTATCATACCTTGTCTATAGATAGAGTTTCTTTGGTGGGCAGAGGCATGCCACCAAAACAAGGGACTGCCATTCACTCTACACCTTGACACCCAAACCCTAACAATAGATGCATCAGCCTATGCATGGGGGGGCTCACTTGGCAGGGCAGTGCATTTAGAGCAAATGGAACCCAAGTCAAATGCACCCGCATATCAATCAAAAATAAATGTTAGCTGTACAGTATGCTCTGACAGCCTTCAAGGACCACATTCTTCCAGGACAATTATTGCTAAAGACGGACACCACTGTTATGTGGTACATAAACAAGCAGGGGGAAACCCACTCATACCCACTCTGCAGACTAGCCATGGCTCTGTGAAACACAGCCTTGAGCTTCCAAGTGCACCTACAGGCTCAGTTCCTGCCAGGAAAGCTAAATACATTGGCAGACCTAAGTAGAAATCTCATGGACCCACACGAGTGATATCTGGAGCCAAAGATATTCAACATGTTGAGAAACAAATGGGGGAGCCCAGAGATAAACCTGTTTGCCTCCCCCCAGAACTACCAGTTGGACAAATTCTGCACAAGGACTCCCCACAAACAAGCTTGGAAAGTGGATGCCCTGTCCTTCACCTGGAAAAACCTATCAGTTTATGCCTTTCCCTCTCTGCCTCTCCTCTCCAAGGTACTACTAAAGATCAAACAGGACAAACCAAGGACAATACTGATTGCACCAGACTGGCCACGCCAACACTGGTACCCCCTCTTGCGCAGTGTGTCACTGATGGCACCTGCCCCAGACCCCTGCTGTGCTGTCTCAGCAGGTGGGCCAGATTCTGCACCCACAGCCTCAAACCCTGAACCTGGCAGCATGGCTAATTACCTGATCTCTCCGTTCCCATCCCTCAGTAAGCAAGTGATGGATGTCATTCTGGAGGCAAGGAGGCCTAGTACTAGAAAATCCTATGCTGAAAAATGGAAAAGATTCTGTTCCTGGAGCCAAACTCAGGGGATGGGCAAAGCAGCACCCAATTTACCTCAGATTCTTCAATACTTAACTGAGATGCTTCACAAGGGCCTTTCCTTTTCCTCCATCAAAATTCATGCCACAGCCATTTCATCTCATCACAATACATGGTGCTGCTGCGGTAGCGTTGTCGCCTCACAGTAAGATGCTGTCCGGTTCAATTCTCAGTTAGAGCGTCTTCTGCGTGGAGACATGCGTGAATGGGCGTACCTTCGTTGAAGGTTGTGAGTCAGGGCTGGTAACTCGGCACGTAAAAATCAACCATCAATCATTAGCGGACTGGAGTTCCTCTGTGGCGACCCCTAACCGGGAAAAGCCAAAAGACACAACAATACAGAACCACCCCTCTTCTCTCATCCACTGCTGAAGCAATTCCTCAGAGGGGCCAAAAACTTAAGACCACCCAGGAGAGCTCCTACTCCAGCCTAGGACCTTAACTTTGTATTGGAAAAGCTCACTCCACCTCCCTTCGAGCCAGCTGCAAATTCAAAGTTGAAATTCCTTTCTTGGAAAACAGCCTTCCTTCTAGCCATCACTTCAGCAAGAAGGGTGTCTGAATTACAGGCTCTCATGGCTGTGGAGCCTTTCATCATCTTTCATGCAGACAGGGTGTCCCTCAGGACTAGTCCCTCCTTCATGACCAAGGTGGTATCCAGTGTCCTTTAATTAGTCCATTCATTTGCCAACCTTCTTTTCTAATCCACAGAACAAAGAGGAACGAATACTGCACTCCTTGGATGTGCACAGACAACTTAGATTTTACTTGGTCAGGACTAAACCTCTCAGGAAATCTGAACAGCTGCTGGTTGCATTTGCTGCAGGGCAGAGGGGAAGGCTATTTCAAAGCAAACCATTTCAAAATGGATAGGTCATTGCATTCATTTCTGCTATGGCAAACCTACCCCTCAAGGGATGAGACCACATTCTACCAGGGCTGCATCTATCTCTACAGCCTTTCTTAGAGGTGTCCCTACCAGGGACATCCTAGAAGCTGCTACCTGGAATTCTGTACATACCTTCTCCAAGCATTACCACTTGCCAATTTTTTCTAAATCTAGAGCTGGCTTTGCCACTGCAGTCTTGCGGGGCCTTATAGCTGCTCCTAATGCTATCTCATTACCTCCTCCCATCCTTAGCTTTGGGAATCTACCCAAATGTGATGACTGCAACAGTAAAACACGAAGAACATAGTACAGTTGTGTACACTTACCATAAATGTAGATGTTCAAGTGTATTCACTGTTGCAGTCCTGGTTACCCTCCCTCCAGCCCCCTGATTTCTATTGTCTATACCTCTATTCTTGTTTACTATGCTTAAAGCTTTTTGGTGTATTTGCTTTTTTGCATGAGCTGTAACCTTGTATATAATTGCTTCCAATTATGGGGGCACCTGACATCTGGGGCAAGAAAAACTGATGTAATGGCATCAGCTGCATGCTTTATACCCCTGACTACCTGACGTCATGGAAGATGAGACAGCAACTGACGCAGGACCCAAGACTTTGATAATCAGGCCGACTGAGGGCTACTGCAAGCAGATAAGCCAAATGTGATGACTGCAACAGTGAATACATTCGAACATCTACATTTATGGTAAGTGTACACAACTGTACTTTACTCTCCATCAGGCTGTGTTTGAATAAAAAAACAAGGCAGAAGTGTCCTTTTTCCCTCTTATTTGTTTTATATTTAGAGCCATTAGCAAAGAGTTAAGGTACTCACAAATTCAAAGATAAAACTGGTATGGTAATCAAGAAAAGTTAGCTTTATTCATAGGTGATGTTATTTTGTATTTGGTAAATCAAAAGAAAAAAAAATATTTCTCATTGATATAAAATAGCAGTAAGTTATGTATCCATTTATGAATTGGCTTAGCAATACCCATATGTATGGTGGCATGATAAGACAAAGTATTTAGGTGCATGGTTTAAAAAAAATTCTGTAATGGCAGCTTTGGCTATGTGGGACACTAAGCAAAATATAGTAGAGAAATCAAGAAACTGAAAGCTATTGCCTTATGGATATGGGCAGTAAAATACAAATAGTGAAAATGTTTCTAGCCCCTTTAATTTTATGTAATTTTAGGCTAGGCATATTTTTATCAAGCAGAGTAGAAGTTGTGGACTGTAATAATTAGAGTTGATGGAATTTATTTGAGAAGGAAGGAGATAAGCAGGATAAGCTGATTCCCTGATTTGAAGGGATATTTTAAAGCTGGGCAATTGTGACTTATACACAACACAAACAGCAAGTTACAATTCAGAGTGGAAAGGGATGATGAAGTGGTGTTGGTCTGGTTTGAGAAACAGAGTGTCTATGATTTTGGATACAGATCCCCAAGGAGAATAACAACAACCATAACAGAATATTATATTTGTAAATTCGCAGAAAATATTCTAAGAACTACGTCAACATAAGAATAATGGAGAATGGAGATGGTAGGGATGACTGCAAGCATCAATATAGAAAGTAGATGGAGCTGTAATGTACCGGACAAAATTAGAAAGGGAAGCAGGGTTCTGGGAGCAAATAATTAGGGAAAGGTAATAGAGTAAGATGAAGCTAAGCAGAAGTTTGGACTGTAGGGCAGAGACCACCTTCCCAACCAGGGCATGATAAAGAGTGTAAGCAGAGAGAAAGGGGGAATGATTGTTAATTGAAATCCCAAGCCTGGTAGTACTTTATGTTGAGCTGCTGTTAAAAAAAGGATAATTAGAAGGGCTATAAAATATTGCATGATAACCACAAGAATCAATCAGAGGAGGTTTGAAAGTACTGGGAGGAGGGAATGGAAGTGCAGTATATAGAGGAACATATGGCTCCCAAGTATGCAACAAAGTCCAGAAAGTTTAGGATTTTGTTTGGAAGTATTTACTTAAGGTGGATAGCAAATGCTGGAGGTATGATTGAAAATAAAGAAGTAATTCGAAAAATTTTTTGTGTGGTGGGTGGGGGTGTTAGGTATTCAGATTTAAAAAAAATTGATGGGAGACTGCAAATCCACCCCGGGGGTGGCACCTATGTCCCTCTTGGACAGGGGTAGTCGATACTGATCATAGACTGTCTGCAAATTATGCCTGTCTAACCAAGGATAATTGAGGTAACTCAGGATTAACATGACTAGGCTTGTAAGTGCTCTAGGGCCATTAGCCTTGTAACCTGCTATTAACCTATAAGAAACATTTATTGTTGAGGAAATGGTTGTATCTAAAGAAATGTTTCCTTTGAGTTGGGATATAAATTCTGAATTGCACAGATATGGTAAGGCCTCACTTAATGCTTTTGGCTACAAAAAAGCAATTGCTAGGAAGTGAAAATCATAAACTAATCCAACAGCATTTGAAGTGTTGAATATTGTAACAGAGATAAAAAACAGGAAGTGAGATCTTTAGAAAAGTAAAGCAGCAAATTACATAACAAATAAATGGAAATTGTGGGGACAGTGCATGTAGAACAATGTTCTGGAGAAGGAGGAATGAGGTTTAAGGAGGGCAGGATCTGAGCAATATATGTGATGTTGCAGTGAATAAAAAATGTTTAATTGCACACTGCACAAAATTAAAAGAAATGTTAATATGGTTTGTTTTCTTTTCTACTATGTATATCAACCATTGTTATTTCTAAAAAAAAATGTCATGTTTAATAAGGATGCTGTGCCCTGTCTAAGGAAATAATAGCACTTGTGTATCAGACTTGTATGCCTTTGGGCAAACCAGTTCCAGTCATCACCTCACTAAGCATGCCTCAGATCATGCATAGGGTACTCATATCTCAGTCTGAAAATACAGGGAACCTGGCATGCACTTGAAAATAAGTTGCAAATAAACCGAAAAGTGCTAGGAGTCCAGTATGACTGTTAAGCACTTGGAACAATCTGCGTGCCAGGGACCTTGGAAATAATCACAGACAACACCACAGTAATATGGTACTTCAGCAAGCAAGGGAGATGCATTCCTATTATCTATGCAAGTTGTACTTGCAGATTTAAGAACTAACCCTGAAATCCATTACCCAACACAACGTGTATCCCTTCAGAGTACAGATCACTTGGGCATTAGTCATGCAGGACCTCTGCAGACCTGCACGAATGGATGCTGCACAAGGACTTTTTCTTGATCTAATGAACTGGTCAGGTGTCTAACAAAAAACAGCTGAACATCTGTTACAGCGCACATCATAACCAGGGAGGTCTGTTTCTGTATGCTTTCTCCATCTTTCCTTCCCTTGCTGCCCGTGATAGTTCAGAAAATATGGAAAGTGGGGTTCTTATTGCCTTCTTCTGGCCAGTGTAGCATTGGTTCTCCCTCCTGATATAACTGACAAGGAAGAAACCCTTGCTGCTGCCAATGCATATAGACATTTTGACTTGGTACAGTGGGGCCTTAATACACCCAAAACTGACCATTCTGAACCTAACAGCTTGGAGGGTATGATCATACTTGCATTTGTGCAAATAATATTCAAAAGACATGCTAAATGTTATAGGGGGAGAGGGACTAGGAAGCCAAGTATGATAAAGAAATTACTAGCTAAAAGGAAATGATTTTCTGTCGGGGAGGGGATTTCCCCATTGTCCTTGTATACTTCTCCAAGCTTTTCTTCACCACCCTAGCATATATACCTTTTTTATGTTACACCGGTTGGCCATTTCAGTCTACTTATCTTTGGACCCTAACTAATGTCAGCATGTAGTCTGTCTGATAAATAGTTCTTTGACCATCCTTTACCTCGTGCCCCAGATGATCTCTAGCTCCAGCGTGGGACCTGAATTTTATACTGGGGAAGTTTACCCTGGCACCATTTGAGCCATCTGCATCTGTCTTGAAAGACGGCTTTTTTAGTTGCAGTAATTTTGGCTAGAAGGGTTTCTGAATTACAACCCTTGTGTGCGAAGAGCATTTCTTCTTCTTTTAGAAGGACTTAGTCACCTTGTATACTAACTCTTCCTTTATGTCTAAAGTAATCACAGAAGTGTCACCAAACAAAGGTATTGAATCGTTAGCCTTTTTTCATGCATCCAGAAACAAAGGGAAAGAATTTTATACTCCCTAGATGTGCAGATGCAGTTAAGGTTCTACCTAGATAGCTCTTTTCTTTTCATGAACTCTTTTGTTCTATCTGGCATTTGCTAAAGGTAAGAAACGATTGCTTATCTCAAAGCAAACCATCTAACACCCTGCTTTGTGGAATAGAGGGATAAAGACTTCAGTGATTCAGGTGACAGGAGTTCCATTAGAGATCATGGTGCCTGTAAGAGCTAGTGGGGGCGCTGGGCTAAGATGGGATGGGAGTGAGTGGCCATTGCCAGTTTGCCCAGCCTTGTAGGAGGGAAGCAGCTGTTGTTTGCCACATAGGTGACAGCTGGTGGGAGCACCAGATGTTACAACCTGTAGAGTTTGGACCTAGCAAGCACAAGCTGCCAAATGCATTTGTAACGTTATGCTAAGGAGAATTCACCATGCAAAGATATTCCTCCCTATAGAGCCACTGAAGAGTGTATAGGCTGCCCCACAGGACCAGCAAGATGACCTGGTCTCTTATACCCAACTGTCAACACTGGACAGAATAGTTGATTGAGTTTCTCAGACAGGAGCAAATATAGGGTTATATTTATATGGGGTTATAGGGTTGCTGCTTAGCCTTGGGATGTTCGGCTTCTGTCTCAAGTGGAGCAAATTAGCTGATTGGATGAAGCTAGAGGAGCCACCCACCAGGTCTCTGAGGAATTTAAAAAAAAAGAAAGAAAGGAAAATAGCCTTATCTAAGTAAATAGCACATTGCATGCCACCACCACTACGGCTTTCTTAAGAAGTACTAGTGTACAATATATTCCTAAACGGGGTTAGTGAATAAGATATTCCTAAACGGGGTTGAAGCTAGAGGGGAGCCATCCACCAGGTCTCTGAGGAATTTAAAAAAAAAGAAAGAAAGGAAAATAGCCTTATCTAAGTAAATAGCACATTGCATGCCACCACCACTACGGCTTTCTTAAGAAGTGCTAGTGTACAAGATATTCCTAAATGGGGTTAGTGAACAAGATATTCCTAAACTGGGTTGGTGCACAAGATATTCCTAAATGGGGTTAATGCACAAAAAAATTCCTAAAAGTAGTTGGTACACAAGATATTCCTAAAAGTAGTTGGTGCACAAGATATTCATAAATGGGGTTCGTGCACAAGATATTCCTAAATGGGGTTGGTGCACAAGATATTCCAAAAAGGGATTGGTGCACATTCCTAAAAGAGGTTAGTGTACATTCCTAAAACTAGTGCACAAGATGCTCCTAAAATGGGTTGGTCTGCAAGATATTCCTAAAAGGGATCAGTGCATAAAATATTCCAATAGAGGGTTAGCACACAAGATGCTCCTAAAAGGAGTTGGTGTGCAAGATATTCTGAAAGCATTTACTTGGTCCTTTCTCTGTACCTTTTCAAAGCATTACAGACTGGATCTGATTTCTAGAGATGGAACAGGATTTGGTTTTGCCATCATAGAGGCATTCTGCCCCCTCCCCTTCTTTGGTACTATCAAACACCCTACCTGCAGGGATTGCCAGCTTTGGTAGCATCCCCTAATGTTGTAACCACAACAATGAGCCACATGATGAATGTAGTACGTTTGTATTGCCATTTTGTCATAATTATAGATGTGATGTTAGAGTGTGGTCATTGTTCACACCATTCATCCCTTCTAAATTTGGAAAGCTAGGTTCACATCCCTTTTTTACCTTGGCCCCTTGTCCATGCCTTCTTTTTCTACTCTCCATTCTTTTTGTTCAATTATCACAGGGAGGGTAAGCTTCTTCCCAGGGCATTGCCGAAAACCTGAGCTCTTACTAAAAGCACACTGTACGCTGGGTGCACACTTCCAAATCTTGCAGTCAGAATAAGAAGGAACTAGAAATGATGGGGCATATGTAGCTCTATACAGATGACTGAGTGAAAGTTGATATCATATCATCACAACATAAAGCAAACTCTGAGTAACATGAAGGTATTGCTGCTAAACTGTAGTTAATCTATCAAAACACTCCTCTGTTACCCTGGAAAACATCACTGTACACATCATCACAGAAACATGGTTCAAGACCATTGAGAGCACTCCCATCAGTATAAGCCACATGTTCAGACCCAGTGCACTGGATGAAAGTATTAAAGGCAACAGTGTCTGCATATTTGTAAAAAAAAAAAAAAAAAACACACTTCTTCTCCAGGTTAGTTGGACAAAGGCAACAATTTGGAACGCCTTCATGTCCAATTTGTTATTAACAAGACACGGTATCACATCATGTCTTACAATAGGGACTCCTGTATATCCCCCTCAGCTCATAACTCTTAGGTAACTAGTATGGAGTTCCTGTTCATTAAACCAAACTCCCTTTACCTAGGGAACTTCAACTACCCATATATCAATTGGGAGACCTACATCCTGTAACATGTATGCACAGAGATTTCTGGACTTCATCCGTGCAAACTCTTTGGACTAGTCTACGCCCCAACTAGAGGTAGAGATTTCTGGACTTCATCCGTGCAAACTCTTTGGACTAGTTAGTCTACTCCCTAACTAGAGGTGATAAAATCCTGGACTTGGCCCTTACCAATATGGAATAGCTCTGCTTCCTACCAGTTGTAAGTCTATCTCTGGTCAAACCAGACCACAGATAAGTCGCATTCACCTTAACACTGAACTATGCTAAATGTAATCTACTGAAACCGAGTCATGACATGACTAAATTCAACATCCCTTTCCAACTCAGTGACCCTACAGCTCATGCAGAATCCTTTACTGCCAAATTCTATGCCCATGTGGATAGTTGCATGTATTTATTTATCCCACAACAAAGTAAGTACGATGCCAAGTTCAAAATTAACCCCCCTATGGTGGAACCCAGAAATAAACAGGCTCTATAATAAAAGAAAAAAACATGCTATATATATATATATATATATATATATATATATATATATACACACACACAAATAAATGTAATTCTCAAGATCCAAATAAAAGCTCTTGCTAAAGTTAAGGAACTTCAGGCCCTGATTAAGCCAACCAAAGCCAGATATGAGGTAAATATAGCCCCCCCAGGATAAGGACAGCCACAAAGCCTTCCTTGACTGTGTTAGAAACCATAGAAACAGTGCCCAGCACTGCACAGAGTTAATAGCAAATGACATTAAATACTCTGACCCAGAGGACATAGCCAGGCTACTAGGGCAGCGGTCCCTAACCACTGGGCCGTGGATCATTTGGTACCGGGCCGTCAGGCATGGAGTGAAACAAAAGTGAATGTGTGTATGTTTGTGTATCAGTGTGTTTGTGTCCGTCTGCATGTTTAAGTGAATGCGTGCATGAAAGAGAAATGTATGTGTGTGTGAAAGAAGACTGTGTGCATGAGAGAAAGTGAGCAGTGAGATCGATCAAGCCATTATTTTACAACTCTCTAAGCAGTGCTTTTGCTGTTTACTAAGTGTAAAATAAAAGTCAAGGAAACGGAAAAAAGCGTGTGTGTGTGTGAGTGAGAGTGTTTGAAGAGTGAGAGTGATCCCTGGCAGCAGCAATGAGGTTTGCATAACTGTTTACCATACCACTCAACCTCTTGCACAATAAATCTGGACAGAGTCACAAATAGCGACAGATTTTAAATATTCCTTTTATAAACATAGAAAGTTGTTACGCTCTTAACTGTTATTACCTTGTACTTTTCTCTCTGTTATTGTCAATTGTTATTAATTGTCATACTTTACAAATTGGAGCTTTTCTCCTCGGGTCTTCACTGAAAAAGGGCACATGCCCAGTCAGACTAATCTGGTCAACAAATGTCAGATAAATAAAATAAATAAGTAAATAAAGAAAGAAAGAAAAAGTCAATAAGGTTGCCATTAGGTTTACGTACCTCTCAACCATAGTAGATCAATGTTATGCTGTTAAGCAGAATGTGCACTTTTTTTGGTAATTATTACCAGTTGTCTTTGTATTGTACTTTGGAGTTTCTCTCCCCGTGTCTCAGCTGAAAATGGACTTCTAGTCCAGTTGTACCTCCCCCGGTAAACAAATGTCAAATAAATTAAATATTATGTACTTTATTATTATGCGTGAGCAATGGCCAGTCCGTGGAAAATTGTTTTACGTGAAACTTGTGCTTGGTGCAAAAAAAATAAATAAATGTTGGAGACCGTTGTACTAGGGGATAAATCAAGCTCTAACTTCACCCCCACCTCCCCTCCTACATACCCAGATGTCATACCCGTAGCTACACCTCTCCCCTCAAACCTCCCATCAATAAGTCCTCAAAGCACTATCCAAGGCCAAGAACACTGCTTCTTTGGGGCCAGACAACATACCAGGTTGCTTCATGGCTACTCTGATACAGGACATGCCAGAACCTTTACAGGAGTTATTCACGGTCAGCCTCCTAACAAGCTTTGTGTTGGATGAATGGAGAACAGCAACGATTTTCTTCTTGCACAATGGTGGGGCTTCAACAGGCCCAGAAAATTATAGGCCTATGCCTGCCCAGCTTCACTTGTAAGGCTATGGAAAGGGTCATTATGGAATTAATAAACAAGGACATAGGTAACCTACAAATTCTTGACCCAAGCCAATTTAGATTTGTCAAGAGGTGGTCTTTCCTATGTAACATGGTTGACTCTTTGGGAGGGTTACTGAAACAATGGATGAGGGCATACAGAGCCTCAACAGACACTGTCCTGTCAGACCTGCTGCACATATGGCAGTCCACTGGGGTCATAAACACCTAGTCAGGAGATTTGAATCTCTCTTGCAACATAAATAGAACATGTTGGAGGGATAGATATGCATGAAAGAGAGTGCCACTTGTTTGGAAGCATTTTCCTGTCCACATAAAACAAAAGTATTCCTCTTAACACTATTCAGACATAATCTGGACAGATGGAAGGGTAACCACAGATTCACCTTTGGTTTAGCACCCTTGTCCTTCATGCATAGGGATAACATGTTAGTGCTCTGCTTGTCTATGGATTCTTTGTACTTAAAATACAAAGGCTAAAAACTTCATGGGAATGTATGGCTAAGCTTCTAAAGATACTCACATGTCAATACCATAGGAAGTGCCAATGACCATCAGACTGAGGGGGAAGGAAACTCAGCTCTGAAAATTTGGCCAGATGTTAGACCTCAACCATTAGCAGACTTCCCTAAATTTATGACTGCAGCTGCAGCAGTAACCACTCATGAGCATCCACATTTATAGCAGGTGGACGCTATAATTGCACTTTCTAGGATAACATAGCTTACTTTATATTCAGTAATGAGTTGTGGTATGAAGCATGCTTGTATGCCAAAAAATGTGCATCCTGTAAACTGCGTTAAAGTAATGAAATGTATCTTTCTAGAAGTACAAGACTGCTTGCTCCATTAGTCAAAGGTTTAACTGCTCTTAGTGTATGTGTCTGGAATCATTGCATCTGTGTGGGAAGATCAATGCAAGTGTAGTGGCAGGAAGGTGGGGCACAGAGGTGTTTTATTAGGAGGAATCATTGTTCTGGATGAGGAACGTTATTGTGCCAGAGACTTTGACAGTCCTTAATT
The DNA here is from genome assembly GCF_019279795.1 of Protopterus annectens. Taxonomy (NCBI): domain Eukaryota; kingdom Metazoa; phylum Chordata; order Ceratodontiformes; family Protopteridae; genus Protopterus; species Protopterus annectens. The sequence goes on from NC_056739.1 coordinate 806,769,456, forward strand.
ACACTTTTGTTTTTTTGTTTGTTTTTTTTTAACCTTTTTCTAGCTACTTTTGTGTGGTACTGTTTATGCCCGAATGGCCCCAGATCAGAAGACTCAGCTAGTGGAAGAACTGCAGAAAGTAGAGTAAGTGCTCATAGTCTAGTTCATGCTTTTCGTGTAAATGTATCATTGTGTGTTATCACTTGACATTTGATTGCTGTTATGTGCATGTCCACTTCTAAACTCCAGCAAACTCACTATATTACATCATCATCATCATCATCATCATCACCACCATTAAGATTCTGCCTGCTGTCATTACATTACAGGCTGTCCAGTCTTTCTACATACGCAGACCTTTAAGAAGCAAGGTATGCAATTTCAGAAGTAAACTACATATAGTAATGAGCTTGATTTCTTTTATTATCCTACCATTTGCTTTTCAGTTTCTCCAGTGTAATGTGTATGCTGACAGTTTCCAAACTTGGCTGTCTCCTGGCAAGCTTGCGTTTATGGGAAATACAGTTTTGGTTGTTTTGAATTAGCACCTAATCAGTACATCACAAAACTTCCTTGCGTGCATGTCCGACTCATTTTACATGTGTTAGTGTGTGTCAGGTAAAAACGTGATAGAAAAATGGTTTGCTGTCAAAAGTGTGATGACAGAAATGCAAGTGATCTTATTTGTTCATTAAGATCAAAAGTACGGTACCATGGAAAGCTCCGCCCACTCCAAGATATAGCTATATCAGAGTTGTGCAAGTAACTGGGAGTCATCCTCCACATCAGTGAAAGAAGGTTTTGCTGCCTTCTGAAAAAATGCGTTTAGAGTCTTAAAATTAATTAGAGTTGACATTTCATTGAGAGCTTAGACGTTTATGGTCACACTACAGTGTCAGTCATTTTTTTTTTTTTCATATTTTTGTCATGAATCTAATAATAATGAGCATTTCTTGTCCAGGTTGATGTCTTCCTCTTTTACATTATTCGTATCCAAACCAACCTCCTTATGGCAAATATGGCAGAAAACATTTGTTGAAAGAAGCCATGACATTGTTTCTGGGGTCTTTATGGGATGTTTTTTCTCTCACTACAGTAGAACTCATTCATTTAATGAATTATCCATTGACATTTGTTGCACAAAACGTAGCTAGAATGTTTTTTACATCTTTGCCTTCCTGCTAGCATTGTCAAGAAGAATACAGGAATTAGGGCTGGTACAATATAACACATAAAATGGAATCACTTTATTAGAATAACAAACATTAACTTTTGCATATATCAGCACTTTCTCAAGTGAAAGAACAGCATGATTTTTTTTTATTTATTCCTTTGACTCTTGTTTTAAACTGCTTCTAGGAACACTTTCTCTAAGTTTCTGATAATTTATTTGATGTTACCTGAACTTTTTACCCATTATTCCCTCCCATTCTCTCATCCTAAAAAAGTCTTTCCCTTCTTAGATCCTTTTTCACATTCTTGTAAGTAGACTTTTAAGTGGTAGTTGTGTTAGGCAGTAATTGGCAGGGTAGTGATAGACCTAGTATTAAACTGAACAGCCATTGGATTATTTGCTTGTTTAATTGTGGAAATTTCTTTTCTGCCATTCCGTCTAGTTTGCTTGCTCTTTGTTGATAGATAACATTTTCTGGAGACAGTTATGTTGTAGCAAATCAGGTTTATTTATGAACAGGATAGCAGCATCCTGAAACTCATAAAGCAAAGCAAATCTAATCATAGCAGTGTAATGGCTAGCTTTATTCACATTTAAGTACAAGAAATCAGCATTTCACAAACCATCAGCTTGGTTGCCCATTTGAGATATTCTCCAGTACAGTTTACACTTCTTAGCTAACCATTAGATTATCCAGTAAAACTTCTTTTCTTATCTAAATGACAGCTGTGATACTTCTCATACTATCACATCCAGTAATTTTCTTGTGCTTCGCAGTGCTCTATTCATCAGAATGTGGTCACAGTATCATGGTGCAGGCTCACAGTATAACAGTATTTTATTATATTCTACAGTGTTTCTGTCTAGCCAACTGTAGATCAATATGCATGCCTTTAAGAAGCTTTCTAGGGGCTTGCACAAGTGTATAAATACTGAGCACATGCGAGCCTGACTGCCATTTTGTAGCAAGCTATTGAGATGTTAAGCACGTATGTCTGTGTAGTCTGTCAGTTACCCAGTTTGTTTATATTTTGTAATGCTGCTATCCATCCTGATGTGTTTCTGTGTAATAAAGCATATAGATGACTACCCTGCCTGTTCGTTTCTATACTAGAGAGGGACGAGCAACATGTCAGAATGGGATCCAGAAACCGAGATTCCGGACTGAGAAGGCACTTAGTTAAAAGTGGAGGAATATAGAGGAGTGAATCATCCCTAATGCATGTATAACTCACAAATCAGGTCAAAAATGAATTTCAGGTATTAAAACTTGCTCAAACCATTTCTTATTCGCAAAATATGAAACAAGGCATTCAGAATGCTCTAAACAAATTTCTAAGTAACACAAATACCCAAAACTGTGACATATTAGTAGATATATTCGAATAACTATGGAAAATGTTTGAAATAAACTCTGAATCACGTAAAATTAATAAAATAAGGGAAAGGACCATAATTTTTTCAGTCAGCACTACTTTTTCACATTAATCAAAGCTGTTGGAGTTGTCTGAAGAAGTGTATGAAGCGTTTGCACGTTTGTGCAGTATTACAGTACAGTTAGTTCACAAAATGCAGCCATTTCAAAGCATATTTTGCAAAATACAGTATTTCGAAGTGTTTATTGTGCATTTGAATATTATTACAAGTGCTGGCTGTGTGTGCATGTTCACACAAAATTACAAGGGCCATTTTGCAGTGTGTTTTACTATAATCTGTGGGCATGGCAGAAGGTTTTTGCAGACCCTCACCACTTGTGTTTGACAATAATATTGCAGAGAACTTGAGAGTGTTTGAGTAAGAGAACTATATTTTCATAAAGGCTGCATTTTCTGATAAAGATGACCATACAAAGGCATTCATTCTGCTTAAATTAGAGAAAATAGAAAGAGAGTGTTCATTTGTGTATGCACCTGCTGTCTTTGCAGGAGAGGGGGAAAACGGTCATATATTTGTGCAGGCTGAGTCAACGGAGGATCCAGCGTGCTTAAAACGTAAATTTAGAGAAATGTGTAACCCCCAAATAAATGTTACAATGGAAAGGCACTTATTTTACACAAGAACTTTTGCAGCATATATAACTGATTTGAGAAACAAGTCTAAAACATGCAGATTTGGTGCCTTAAGGGATGAGTTGATAAGACAGACTTGTGTGTTATTGAAGATGATGCTGTATGAAAGATTTTACTTCATGACAGTGATTTAACTTTGAATAAGGCCATTGAGATTGTCAGATATATGAGCTTACAGAAAAGCATACAGATATGCTTAAAAATGAGAGGTACATGTTTCCAGTAACTTCTAAGGCCAATGTTGATAGCATGCAGCATGTGGTTAAAAGAAACGGGCCCAAGCACATGGCAGCAACTGTAAACCCTGCCACAGTCCCTGGGAAACCCCATAGCTTTCTAGCAAATTCCAGAGTACACACAGTCTCAGTGAAGCATTGGAGTGAGTCAGCAAACTCGAAGAATGGGCTCCCACCCAGTTTCATAGCCAACTGTTTTAATTCTGGTGGAAGTCACGAGCCTAAAAGGGAAAATCTTTACCTTTTGATCAGCAATGTTACAGATGTAATAAATTGAATCATTTCAAAAGGTTTTGTAAATCAAAAGGCACACGTTCTTTTATTAAAGTGATACATTCAAAGAAATAAGTTGATCAGTTACACAGCCGTGACCCTACTTTTTATGTTGATGGTGTGTCAGTGTTTCATGAAACAGTTAATGCAGTAGATTTATGGGCAAAGAATGAAGTATTTTATACAGTTTGGATAAATGGAATACCTACAGAGCTGAAAGTTGACACAGTGCAATATTATGTCTGCAGAAACATTTGCTAGAGTATGTGCTGGTGAGAAGCTTGATTTGGCAAAGTGTGCTAAGCTTGTTACCTATGCTGGTGAAGCGATTCAGACTGAGGGCTCAGTAGTACTTTCATGTTGCTCGGCTGGGAGAAGCTATGACTTGATATTTTATGTGGTCAAGAGGCATGTACAGTCATTATTAAGGCTCAGGGACAGTCTGAAAATGGGACTGCTTTCATTTAATAAGGAAGTCCACCATGTTAGCTTAAGGGACCACTGTTCTTATTTCGCCCAGTACATTTTCTCTACCTATGCTGATCTTTTTGAAGACAAACCAGGCAAGCTTCCAGTTGTATACTCCATGAAGTTAGACCCAGATATCAGCCCAGTTGTCAGACCAGCCCAGAAAGCTATGCCATTTGGGATAAATTCTGCCAGTGAAGTCTTTCTACAATTTTTTTCTGGGTTTCCTTGTAGCTATGCAGAACAGAGTCAAAGCTTTGCCAGATAAAATGGTGCAGCAAGTTGTAATTTGTCCAGTTGACAAGCCAACTGAATGGATATCTTCCGTAGTGGTAGCTCATAAGAAAAGCTGAAATGATATCAGGATATGTATTGATCCAAGAGATTTGAACAAAGCACTGAAAAGACCTCATCATCCAATGCGTACAATTGAAGTTGCAGCACTGATGCCAAATGCTACTGTTTTTTCTGTCTTAGATGCAAAGAGTTCCTTTTAGCATTTTTGCTTGACAAAAAATCCTCATTGCTAACTACGTTCAGTACTCTTTTTGACAGGTACAGATTTTTGAGAATGCCATTTTGGATAAATTCTGCCAGTGAAGTCTTTCTACAATTTTTTTCTGGGTATCCTTGTGCTATTATAGTACATGATATTCTAGTAGGAGGTAATGGTGAAGCTGAGCATGACAGAAACCTCGAGAATGTTCTGGAAGGAGCACATCAAGTGAATCTTACGCTGAATCCTCAGAAGTGCAAATTCAGGTTACGAGAAGTTACTTATGTTGGTCATTTGTTTACCAGTTCAGGCTTACAACCAGACCTTCCAAGCAAGCAGCCATTCTTGAGATGCCAGCTCCAGACAGTATATTCAAGCCCTTCAACGATTTATTGGCATGGTTAACTATCTAGGCAAGTTCATTCCAGACTTAAACCAACTAGCAGCACTGCTTAGAGAGCTCACTTGCAAAGATGTATCCTGGTCATGGGTAGAACAGCACCAAGGAGCATTTGATGTCCTGAAACAGAGAATTGCCAGTCCACTAAATCTCAAATGTTATGATGTTCACAAACCAGTTAGTCTTTTCCTGTGATGCTTTGAAATTTCATCTTGGAGCAGTCATTCTTAGAGGGTTATCCTGTTGAATATGCATCCAGAACTCTAACCCAAACTGAAATGCAGTATGCGCAGATGAAGAGCTCGTGGCAGTTGTGTTTGCATGGTCAAAGTTCCATGATTATGTTTATGGTAGACCTATCCAGATCGAAACAGTTCACCAACCTCTAGTCACTATTTTGAGAAAGCCTATGCATACAGCCCCAGCCAGATTGCGACGTATGATGTTTAGATTGCAGAAGTATAATTTCAATCTTGTCTACACGAAAGGCAAACTTCTTTGTCTTGCAGATAACTTTTGTTCATATCACCCAGAAATACCACTGAACAGCACTAGAATGAGAACCTTGATTATGAAGTCGTGGAACTGAGAAATTTTTCTTCCACACATCTTGATGAGCTTAGAAGTCATACAGCCTCAGATCCTGTTCTGTAGAAGCTCAACCAGCTTATCAATCAAGAATGGCTGTCAAAGCAGTCTAGTTTACCTGAAGAAGTGCAACCTTATTTTCATTTCAGATGTGAGATTTTGTCTGACGACGGTATCATTCTGAAAGGTCCAAAAGTCATTGTTCCAAAGTCCTTGCAACCAGAGTATATTGCTATCTTGCATCGTGGCCACCCAGGAACCATCTCCATGAAAAGAAGGACAAGAGGACTAGTATTTTAGCCTTCTGTGTCACAAAACATTGAGAGAGTACTTTCATCTTGTTCTGTATGTAATAGTACAAAGCCGCATCAACAGAAAGAACCACTTCAGCTAAACCAGATTCCTGGACTACTATGGTAGAGTCCACACAGTTATTTCTGACAATGGTACACAGTTCACTAGCCAGCAATTCCAAAGATTCTCTGAAGAGTGGGACTTTATCCATGTTGCGAGTAGCCCTAAGTACCCACAGTCAAGTGGTTTGGCAGAACGTGCAGTTCAAAGTGCAAAACGGTTACTAGAGAAGTCAAAACAAGATAAGTGATTTTTTCCTGATTCTCTTGAAACTCAGAAATATTCCTCATGATAAACGTCTTGGTTCACCTGCACAGACTTCTGTTGAGACAAACCAGAACCACATTACCAGTCTTCAGCAGTCTGTTGTCTCCAAGTGCAACAACAGATCAGTGAAAGCCCATCTGTTAAAGAAGTGCTAAATCCAGAAGTCTTATTACGATAAGTCCAGCAAACTGCTCAGTCCATTACATGAAGGAGAGACAGTGAGAATGCAAAGGTACAAAGGTTATGATCTGATTGGAGTCATGAAAACTATATGCCCAGAGCTGAGGTTGCATATTGTGGAATCACAAGGAGTGGAGTTTAGGCGGAATCGGAAATATTTGATGCTGGTGTCCAAGCCTGCACCACAGCACCTATCCTGTGAGAAAAGACCATCTCAGAGGGAGTTACCCAGTGTTCTAGTTCCAGAGGACGTTCCAGTACATATCCTTGATCTCGATGAATCCTGAAGTTCCTGATAAGAGTTGATGTTATGTTGTCCATATCTCGCCTTTGTTCTTGCTATTTGGGTTCAGAGCCAATCCTTGGCTCCGACTCGGCTGTATACAATAGCTTGAGAGCTTTTACTGGCTCAAGGCTAGCCCCTATCCCAGCATGCCTAGCGGTAGTTACCCAGATCTCATTTGCCGCTTGCAGCGTTGAGATTGAGGAATACTGGCTCAGGCTAAGTGTTTTTCTTTTATTATATTTTTGAGCTAAATTTTCTAGTTTAGCTTAGCTAATTGGTTAACTGTAGCTGTCCTTAGCATTTCTATCTCTCCCTATCCCGTCCGAGTAACTTGTTTTTTGTGTAGATTAACTTTATATTTTTTTTTCACTCTGGCCTTTCCCCTCTTTCAAACCTGTTTAAATTAGAGGGTTCTTCTTCCCCTTCTTGCCTTTCCTTTCCTTTAACTTTTAAGGAGTTGCCGTTTAAGTCTAGACATAGTGCTGTTCTCTATTATGTCCAAGGATACTGCCAGGGATTCGAAACCTTCGGGTTTCAAAAAATGCGACTCGTGCTGCCAAAAGATGTCCCTTATGGATGGGCACACGAGTTACGTATATTATTTAGGACCTCTTCACCTGCAGGACTCGTGCCCTATCTGCCATGTGTTTAGTTCACGAGTCCTGCAGGAGAGAAGAAACAAGCTAATCTTGAGAAGTTTGCTGAAGAGCCCCTTTGATGCTGCCATGGAAGGGGCTCAGCCAGCTAAAAAATCGGACAAAGTCAAGCATTCAAGCCTCTTCAGCTCCGAGTTCGGACCCGTCTAAGGACAAGGATAAGCCACAAGCTAAGTTGGACCCAACTTTCGGTTCTGACAAGACATCTTCACCTACGGCTCCATCTGTGTTTTCGGAGCCAATAAGGTCCCATAAGCATTCCAGGTGGTCTGCCTTGGAACCAGTGCAGTCTGCTCCACAGTCTCCGTTATTACAATCTGTGGTGGGCAGCCACCGGTCTTCAACCCATTCCTCTCTGTCATCCAGGAGCCTCTCAGATTATGATGTGGAGAGGGTGGTAAAGAGGCTTCTTAGGACACCAGCATTAGCCAAAATACTCTCGCGCCCATCCCAGATGGAAATGGTGCCAATAGCTCAAGCAACACCTGTCTCGATTCCTCCTCTGACTCCACTGAGTTCGGAGCCGGAGTGTATGGAAGTCATAGTGGTGGAACCGTCGATTCCAGTAACCTCCTCTGGTCTTTCGGTTCTGACTACCGCTCCGATCTCCTCGATACCCCCTTCTATCGAGGGATCTGGGGGCTGATGCTCCCTTGTCTGCTCCAGGGATGGGGGGAGCTGCATCAAACCCTTGTCCCACCCTACTCTCCTTCTCGGAGCTTCTACGCAGGTCAGCTCAGCTCCTACATCAGCCTCTGAGCTGTGGCCCTCTGTTCAGAGGAAGTCTCCTACTTCTTTGGAGCTGGAGAATGTTCTTCGTGTTTCACTGTTGTAGTCATTACACTTGGGTTATCCTGCTGGCAGGCTACCCTCAGTCGGCCTGAATTCCAAAGTCTAGGTCCGGCGTTTGTTGCTGTCGCATCTTCCCTGACGTCAGTGCGCCAGGGGTATAAAAGATGCAGCCGACGCCATTTTCTTCAGTCTTTCTTGCCGTGTGGTGCCTGAAGCACAAGCAGTTCACAAGTGCCGGTCGGCCGACTCCTGAGATTTTCTTGTTCGAATTTCAGATCCGAAGTCTTCATTAAAAGCTAAGTACCCTGTTGGGGAAACTTTTTTCTTGCTCCAGACCGATGTCAGAAAAAGTTAATAATTGTATTTCTTGTGGGTAGCAAATACCTCATAAGGACTTTCATTCTTACTGTATTCCTTGCCTAGGCCCTAACCACAACGTTGCTAGTTGTAGGTTTTGTGCTAGATTTAACCAACACACTATTAAGCGTCGGTACGATTTTGCATTACACTATTTTGGCAGAAGATTTAATTATACAATGTCGTCAGATAGCCACCCGACTACCGGAATTCACAGTAAACGCAAAGAAAAAGAAAAGGACAGGCATCAGAGGTCCAAAACCGACAATGAGGCTTCTTCGAAGCCAGTCGCCAGTTCTCAGTGAGGCGCCGTCGCAGCCCCTGATGCCCGCTACTTTAGATCCGCAGGCCGCTACCGACTCCCACGTGGAGTCGACTAGGCCACTGGAAGCTCAAGGTACTGGACCTTCGGAGACTATTCCCTCAGATGGGTCCGGAGCCGCTGAGCAGGCATCAGCTTCTGAGGGTGTTTTTAGACCTACTCAATTATACATTAAAACGACTTCAGCTTCAAAGGCAAAGACTAAAGCACCTTTAAAGACAAAGAAACAAGTACAACAGCCTTATGGACAGGCCTCCATGCCCAAAAAACAGATGCTCAAAATGGCCGAAGACTTAATTACTTTGATCAGGGGTTCCCATCCCCCACCTGATAAAAGGCCTAGGCAAGAGACATAATATGAATCTTCAGATCAGGTTTCCATTTCATCTGATTCCTCTTCTGATCAGGAATACTCTCTTCCTCCCTATGAGGATTCTGATGCTGAAGAATCTATCCCTTCAGCCTCTCCTCCTGAGGTTTACTCTTTTGGGGAAACCTTGCATACCATGAGGGAGCATTTTCACTGGGAGAGCCAAGATTTTTCAGAATCTAAGAAAAGGCTCAGAGACTTCCTTTTAGTACCACAACACAGGCCCCTAGCTGTTCCACCTGTGTTAGACATTGTAGATGATGTATTTTCAGAGTCTAGTCTGATCCCTGACTCCTTACCTCCAGCTGCTGTTAAGCCGGACAGGTACTACAGGGTTCCTGACTCTCATAAATTCCTTTTCGAAAACCCTGCTGCTGACCCAGAAACAATCTCTCAGGGTCCCAAAGGGGTGAAGGCTTCCGCTGCAAAAAAAACACCACCCCCTCAGGCAGGGATTCTAGGTCATTGGACAGATGGGGAAAAAAGATTTACACTTCTGCTACCTTGGCTATAAGGGCTTTAAATTGTCAGTTTCATATGCTCAAATATCAGCAATATATTATGTCACTGCTTAAACTGAAAATGTTGATAAATTCTGAATGTGCAGAAAACAAAGAAATGCTGGATTTATTGCATGCAGCTGAACAAGTTGGAAAGCATACTTTGCAATGTGGTTTGGATTCTTTGGAGGCCTCCTGCAGGGCCGCTGTTACGGGTTCTGTCATCAGGAGGCATGCTTGGTTAAAGGAACAAAATCTGCCTGATCATGTCAAAGCAAAATTATTAGATGCTCCATTACAGCATGACACGTTGTTTGGTGTTAAAGCAGAAGAGGTGTTAAAGAAAATGGAGGACAAAGCTAAATCTATGCAAACGGTTAAGGATTTCTTACAGGTACAGCCTCCTAGATTTAGCAGACACTGGCCTACAAAGAATTGGTCCTTTCCAGTGTCAGACAGACCACAAAGAGGCAGATACAGATGCCCAAGAGGCAGATCCCAGCCCCAAGGTTCGTACAGGTCTAAACAATGGGGTGCTTCTACCTCCAAAAGTGGTGAAGACAAATCACAGCCATACAGGAAACCGTCCCAATGACTTCCCCCTGCCTGCACCAAGCACTTATCTTCTGGCAGCACCTTTAGGGGGGAAACTAGCACTTTTTTCTCAAAATTGGCCCATAATAACCCAGGACAAATGGGTCCTAGACATAGTGTCACAAGGCTACAAGTTTCACTTCCATATCCTGCCAAGGACAAACTGTCGGCCAGACCTGCCAAAACATCAATGGCAGAGGCACAAAAGCAAGTCTCATCCCTCATGGACATGAGGGCCATTCAACAAGTACCAGAGCAAGAACAGGGACAAGGATTTTATTCAAGACTTTTCTTGGTCCCAAGAAAGGACAAGACCTGGAGACCAGTACTGGACCTATCTATTCTAAACACATTTTTGGATATACCAAAATTCAAAATGTTGACTCTGCAGCAACTTCTGCCCATGCTGGGCAAGAAGGCTTGGCTTGTGACTTTAGACTTAAGAGGCATACCTGCATGTCCTAATCAGACCAACATGCAGAAGATACCTCAGATTCAAAGCTGTCTCAATGCACTACCAATTATCTGCACTGCCCTTTGGCTTATATACTGTGCCCAGGGTCTTCACAAAATGCCTGGCACCAGTTATTGCATTCTGCAGACAGAGGAATACAAATATATCCTTACTTGGACGACTGCCTCATTCGAGCAGAGAACAAGGACATTCTACTACAGCATCTGGCATTTGTAAAGAGATTTCTAACAGGCCTAGGGTACACAGTCAACGAAAAGAAATCAAAACTAGTACCCTCTCAAGAGATAATATTCCTGGGTGCAACCTTAAATACAGCTGCCCAGATGGCTTATCTCATGCCAGACAAACAAAGACAACTGACTACATATTTCAACTTGTTGGCAACAAAGACCCAGTTATCTGCAATAAAAATTCTGCAGGCTTTGGGCTTCATGGCATCCTGCATTCTACTAATTCCATGTGCGAGACTGCATATGAGGAAACTTCAGTGGTACCCAAAAAGTGTTTGGACTCAACATTGCCACAGTCTGGAAACAATAATTACCCTCATTCCCTGCCTGCAACAGGAGTTTCGATGGTGGGCGAAGGCTTGTCACCAGAACAAGGGGCAGCCATTCACTTTACCCCCAGCCAGGCAGACATTAACAACGGATGTATCAGGTTATGCCTGGGGGGGCCCACATGGCAGGAAGGTGTATTCAAGGCACATGTTCCGCAAACCAAAAGCATCTACATATCAATCAAAAAGAGATGCTAGCTGTTCAGAATGCCCTGACAGCCTTCAAGGACCTACTTCATCTGGGACAACTACGGATAAAGACAGACAACACCACGGTCATGTGGTATATAAACAAGCAGGGAGGCACTCATTCTTACCCCCTTTGCAGACTAGCCATGACTTTGTGGGACACAGCATTGACTTACCAAGTACATCTGCAGGCACAATTCGTGCCAGGAAAGATAAATACTCTGGCAGACGAACTAAGCAGAAACCTCATGGATCCCCACGAGTGGAAATTGGATCCACAAGTCTTCAGGATGATAACAAGGAAATGGGGATGCCCGGAGATAGATCTATTTGCCTCTCCTCACAACTACCAACTAAAAAGATTCTGCACAAGGACCTATCACAGACAAGCATGGAAAGTGGACGCCCTATCTTTCAGCTGGAAAAGCTTAGCAATATATGCCTTTCCTCCCCAAGGTACTCCTAAAGGTCAGACAAGAGAAGACAAAGATGATACTGATTGGCCCAGACTGGCCCCGCCAGTACTGGTATCCAATTCTAAGGAACTTGTCTCAATGCCCGGCTTAGACCTTGCCTCAAATACCTCATCTACTATACCTGCAAAACAATCAGATCCTGCACAGCCAGCTAAAGACCTGGCAGCATGGCGGATAACGTAGTCATACAAAACGCGCCTCTCACTAAAGCTGTGATGGATGTCATTTTGGAGGCCAGAAGGCCTAGTACAAGAAAATCTTATGCTGGAAAATGGAAGATTCTGTGCTTGGAACCAGGCACAAGGAATTGACACAGCTGTACCAAATATTCCTCAGATTTTGCAATACTTAACTGAGATGCTGGACAAAGGCCTATCCTTTTAATCAATTAAAATTCATGCCTCTGCCATTTTGGCTCATTACAATACAGAGCCACCAATCTTTTCTCATCCTTTGTTAAGGCAGTACCTCAGAGGAGACAAAAACTTATGGCCTCTAAGGAGATCACCAATACCTGCATGGGACCTCAATTATGTCTTGGAAAAACTCACCCTGCCTCCTTTTGAGCCAGCCGCTACAGCTGATATAAAGATTTTATCTTGGAAAACATCTCTGCTCCTAGCTATAACTTCTGCAAGACAAGTCTTAGAGCTACAGGCACTCATGACTGTGGAACCTTTTATCATTTTTTATCCAGACAGGGTTTCTCTGAGGACAAACCTGACATTTATGCCTAAGGTAGTATCCAGTGTGGCCCTTAACCAAGCTATTCATCTGCCTACTTTTTATCCAAACCCACAGAATGGTATTATTTGGACAACTGCTGGTTAGTATGGAGAGCTGATGTTGCATTTCTTAATGAATTTTTGGATTACATTAACAGTAACAAATGGGGCATTCATTTTACATGCAACTTTGATTTGAACCAGATAACCTTTTTGGATGTCCTGGTTAGCAGAAAATCTGATCATACATTAGATACATGGGTTTACCTGAAATTCACGGAATATAATGCTTTGTTGCATGCTTCTAGACATCACCCTCCCCATATCAAACGCAACATACCTAAATCCCAATTCATGAGAATCAAACATATATGTTCGGATTCTGAGACGTGAATATCAGAGGCGTGACCTGGTGGGTAGATTCAAGGCCAGGGTGTACAATTCTGGCACCATTACCATGGCCTGTAGGGAGGTATCTACATTGGATAGACAGGATCTGTTGCGATATAAGGATAAAACATTTTCTCAGGACTCCAACATCAGATTTATTACTACTTATGGGCACAACACTCCCAACCTGTTACAAGTAATCCAGCGGAATTCTGTTGGGAGATGTTAGACTTGCTAACTTGTTACCGGAAAGATGTCCTTTTGGTTACAGGAGAGGCAGAACATTGGGTTCTTTTTTTGCCCATTATAAAACTGGGTTTGTGGAGGTTCAGCCACAATTTCAAACGACACTTATGGGGGACCCTCTGGTTGGGTGTTTTCCATGTGGGCACTGTACTCATTGTACACGTATGGATAAGACTAAAGAGTTCTCTAGGAGGAATACTGGCCAGCTCTATGACATTAACTTTTTTGCCAATTGCTCTAGTGAATGGTTGGTTTACCTGGCTACCTGCTCATGTTCTGCATTTTATGGAGGACAGACTTCAAGACCAGTGAAACTACGGATCAGTGAAACACGAATGATATTAAAAATAAAAAGGCAACTAGTGCCCTATACAAGCATGTTCTGAATCCATCCTACAGCCAATTTCAGGTTTACTGTTATTGATAAGAGTCACTGGTAAGAAAAATAACAAAGCTGTTTGGTACAATATATTAAACGTGAAAGGAAAAAAGTGGATTATTAAATTGGGGGGATTATTCCCCCCTGGGCTTAATTGTGACCAATCATCTTGGCTTACCAATTTACTGTTGTGTATAAAATATGTGGCTATTTGTGGAAGTTTGTTACACTGAGGAAGGCTTGGTAATTTTAGCCAAAACCGGTCTGTATATGTCACAATAAATTTGTTTTTTGCACACCACTTTGGGCTGGCATTTTCTCTTTTCATTTGGATTTCCTTTTTTGGTGCCGTGCCCTTGCCGTACCTGCTGAGTTTTGTTACTTCGTCTCAACTTGGGATCACCATAAACTACGAAAAATCTGCCTTGCTGCCTTGTCAATATATTATCTTTATAGGGGGCAGATTTAGACACAAGGGCCATAACAAAGCTGCCTCAAAAAAGAGCATTAAAGATCTGTCGCCAAGTTGTCATGCTGTTCACACAAAAGAGGATTAAACCAAAATTTGTCCTCAAGGTCCTGGGTTCTATGGTAGCGGCAATCTCTCTGGTCTCTATGGCTCACTTCCACATGAGAATTCTACAGTGGCTTCTATTTGCACAATGGTCATTCCAGGATTTACCCATGTCACATCAGATTCTGATCATGGAATCCTGCAAGAGGGATCTGAAGTGGTGGCTTCATTCCCCTATGGTGACAATAGGCAGGCCATTTCTACCCCCCCCCCAACCTGTAGCCACAGTGACCATGGACGCTTTCCAGATTTGGAGGGGGAGCATTATCTGGGACAGACTGTTCAAGGGACTTGGCAGGAACACTAAAAACCACTTGCATATCAATGTCCTGGAGATGAGAGCGATGCTCATGGCATTACAAGCACTTCAGAACTCTCTACGTACAGGGACTATAGCAATTCAAACAGACAGTATGTCAGTAGTATGGTACATCAACAAACGGTGGAACCAGGTCTTACCCCTTGTGTCGAGAGGCTCTATGAGTTTGGCAATGGGCGATGTCTTCCCAACGCTTTCTGGTTGCTACACACATCCCGGGGAAATCCAACGTGATAACGGACAAGCTAAGCCTGATGCCCCATGAGTGGTCCCTGAAGCAGGAAGTTGCGTACTTGATTTTTTGCAAATGGGGCCAGCCATGCTGCGATATGTTTGCCACCCCCCTCAACAACAAATGCAGCAGCTACTTTGCTCTAGTCCCACCACCGAGACAGTCACCCAGGGATGCACTTGTTCACGATTGGCCCCCGGGACTGCTTTATGCCTTTCCACCTTTTCCTCTGATCCCCGAGGTTCTTCAGAAAGCACAGTCATTGGGTTGCAAGTTAATTCTCCTTGCCCCATACTGGCCTTGTCAGGTATGGTTCCCATTTCTTTGGCCTCACCTGCAAGGGGAGCCTGAACCCAGTGCCAGATCTTTTCAGACATCAGTTGGGGGCTCTCCATCCTTCCATTCAAACTCTCAAGCTCACAGCTTGGTTTCTCCACTTCCGATCTTTGCCAGGCTTCCCAATGTTTCCCCAGCAGTTCAGCACATTCTGATTTCCTCCCATAAGCCCACTACTAGGAGACTTTATACTAGTAAATGGAAGATGTTCTCTTGTTGGGCAGGCAAAAATCAGGTTGATCCCTTTACGGCTCCCATTTCAAAGATTCTGGAATTCCTTGCTGAATCCTTTAACCAAGGAGCAGCTGCAGCTACTATCAGAGTTCATTTAGCTGTCATTTCAAATTTGCATATGGGAGAAATGGGTTCCAATATCATGATCCATAGATTATGCAAGGCATTCCTAAGAGGTACTACCCTATTAAGACCTCCGATAATAGAACCTCTTCCCCCCTGGAATCTAAATTTAGTTTTAAACGCTCTGATTTTTCCTCCCTTCAAACCGTGTGCTTCTTCTCCACTCAGATTTCTGACTTGGAAGAGCCTTTTCTTGGTTGCAATTACCTCAGCTAGAAGGGTTTCAGAATTACAAGCTTTACCTATTCATCCCCCGTACTTGATTTTCCATAAAGATCGGGTTTCTCTCAGAAACAACCCCGCCTTCTTTCCCAAGGTATGTTCTGACTGCAATTTGAATCAATCCATAGAGCTTTCTGTGTTCTTCCCCAGGCATGGCAACAGGGCAGAGTATAAGCTTCATCAATTGGATGTTCATAGACAGTTGCGTTTCTATTTACACAGGACCAAGGAATTTAGAAAATCTGATCAATTGTTCATATCCTTTGCGGACAATAAAAGAGGTTGTGCAGTCTCAATGGTGACTTTATTAAAGTGGCTTTCAGGCACTATAAAACATCTACGAGTTGCGTAAACAAAAACTTCCTGGGAAAATTAAAGTGCACTCAACAAGGGCCTTGTCTCCCTCTATTGCCTTTCAAGCCAGATTGCCTTTGGATTCAATCTGTGCAGCAGCTGTGTGGGCTAATCCTCATACCTTTATCACTCATTACAAAGTAGATGTGGCCTCTCGGAACAGGGCATCCTTTGGTTCCACAGTCTTAGAGTTTTTTCTAGTGAGCCACCCAAGAATCAAGTGCTGGGAACACTGTCCCAAACAGCTAGAATGAAGGTGAGATATGGACAACATAACACAAAGATGTTATGTACTCACAATAACGTTCCATGTTTGTTGTCCTTGATTTCGCCTTCCTTCTCGCGTCCCTCCCTTCCTCCTTCCCCCTTCCTGGAAGATCGAGAGGAATCCTTTGTTTTATTGGCTATACTGACTGGGTTTCCTTTATACCATACCTTATGGTTAGTCTCGGTCTACTACTATTATTATTGTGGAGGGATCACACATTTATATATAGGTGTCATCGGATATGTAGAGTATATCTCTTGTCTATTTATATGGTCTAGTGTTGGGTTATCACAAACGAGATCTGGGTAACTACCACTAGGCATGCTGGGATAGGGGCTAGCCTCGAGCTAGTAAAAGCTCTCGAGCTATAGTATACAGCCGAGTTGGAGCCGAGGATCGGCTGCAAACCCAAACAGCAAGAAGAAAGGCAAGATCAAGGACAACAAACATGGAACGTTATGGTGAGCACATAACTTCTTTTTCATAGAGGGCTGTCCCAGTTGCTAAACCCAGTTCTGATTACTATATTACTAGATCAGGTCATATTTCCAGACCATGTTACAGATACACAGCAACTTGGACATGAGCATTGTGTTTGTTTTTAATGACAATATTATTGCATGTCTTATTCCAGTGTCATTTTCATTGAGAGCAGTCTACTTAAGAGGAAGGATGTAGATCAAAGGGGCTTTCACAAGTGTATAAATACCAAGCACATACGAGCCTTACAGCCATTTTGTAGTAAGCTGTTGAGATGTATCCTGATGTGTTTCTATATAATAAAGCATATAAACGAACTACCCTGCCTGTTCGTCATCTATACTAGACAGAGATAAGCGACACAAACCATCCTGTTTGTTTGCTTATCACAATGCCTTTGTTCACTTTGCAGCCTAACGAAGCACAGTTATGCTCTTATTTCATCTTGTACGTAATCACAGCATGTCTGAAATAATTAGTTTATGTCTTAACTTACATAAACGTAATGTCTAAAATAATTCTCTTGTGAAGAAATCCATCTTGACACTTCTGCCTAAGCTTTCTTCCCAATACTCTTGTTAGGGCATACTGCTATCATGGAGAAAGATTCAAAGGCTCTTTGGTTTAAAAAGTACAAGTAATGTGTACATAAAATCCCTTTAGGATTCACACAACATGTGTATGGGTGTGTCTTGTGATAGGGCCTGTAGATGTTGATTTGATTGTTCTTTATCATAAGATCATAGGAGGTAACTAGGCTGATGGCCCTAGGCCCCCTTACAAGGCTAACCAAGTACAACCACTGTTCCCAAGAATATCAAGGTGTTAAGCGGAACTAAGTCAACAACTACCGCCCCTGTCCAAGGAGGACACAGGTGAAACTCCCGGGGTGAATTTGTGGTTTCCTATCCAGTCATCCAAATTACGCTTAAATAGGGTCAGTGAGGGACTGTGCTTCATCTGAATTGGAAGTTTGTTCCAGTGGAGAGGTAACTTCTGTGAGAGACATCTATCTCTCCAGCAAGTCCTGTTGATGTCACATACTAGGTTGAGTTCCCTAGAGCGAGTGCATCGTATACCATTTGATTTACGAATGTGCAGCATTTACATTAGGGCAGGATCTGAGATTGCTTTATATGCAAGGCAGAGGTCACCTCTGAGTAAGACGCAGAGTATAGTGACAGTGATTTCAGTCTTTCAGCATATGACATATGCTGAAGACCCTGAATTTTCTTTGTAAAAAAACCTTTGAGGTCTTTCCAGTTGCTGCAGGTGCCTGGTAAGGTACATACCAAAGGTAGCATTGTACTCTTAATATTGGCCTGATGAGTGAGGAGTTCAGGGGGGTTGCCGTGCCCTTAATTATGAGGTGGGTGACATGGTGGTCAAAGGAAAGGTTGCTGTCAGCCTGTATGCCCAAATCTCTCACCACTGATTGTGTGCTTAGGGTGTTGTGCTTAGGGTGTTGTTATTAATGTGGTAATCTGCGGGGACTTCCCCCTTGTCGAAAGGGGATGATAATGCATTTTTTTTGCATTGAGTTTTAGCCCATGACTTTGGCACCTGTTGCTTGTCTAAGTCCCTCTTGTAGGATGTTGACATCATTTGGGGACTCGATGACTGCACCCAGTCATCAACAAACTTTATCAGCCGTAGGCCTTTTATTTTAGCCTGTACATCCAAGAAGTAGATGCCAAACATTAGGGGCCCCAAGACAGATCCCTGTGGAGCACCAGTGGTTACGGGTCTGCTGGTGGAGGTAGTCACCTATTTTGACTGTGTGCGTTCTATTGATGAGTCAGTTTGCAAACTACCGAACAATATACGGGTTGATCTTCAGTTTTTAATTTCTCCAAATCATTTCATAGGTTCATACTAGGCTAACTGCCCTTGCGAGCCATTGTAAGTCTAGCCAATTATCTCTTGTGAGACTCAAACCCTGCACCTTGTGTTTGTAAGGCAAACACCTTACAATTAGGCCATCATCCCAATTTGAGTTTCTAATACCATGACAGGAATGGACCCATTTCCTAAGTCAAATACGATTAAAGTTCATGAAATTAGTATTGTTTCGATCTTTAAATGTCAGCCAAACGTGCTCTTCGCAGTACCCGCAATGTGCCCAGTAATCACTCCTGCAATTCATATGGGGTTACATGGATTGGTAACATATCTAAATATGACTGTAGATTCTTTTTTATAAGACCCGTTACTCCTGCTACTATTGGAAGTGTCTGGGTATCTTTCTTCCACATTGCTCTCGTTTCTGCCTGCAGATCCT
Source organism: Protopterus annectens (assembly GCF_019279795.1). Lineage (NCBI taxonomy): Eukaryota > Metazoa > Chordata > Ceratodontiformes > Protopteridae > Protopterus > Protopterus annectens. The sequence goes on from NC_056739.1 coordinate 806,788,679, forward strand.
GACATTTTATGACTTTGTGTCTCTCTGTCCGCAAGACACTGTAGTCACTCGGTGTGGCGATTTCATTGATCAGTGCTACTTTTGTCTTCTTTTCATGGACCACTATATCCGGTTTTCTAGCATCTGTCCTGTAACTGTTGATAATGGATGATCCCATGTGATATAAACTTCATTATTTTCTATGATGCTTTGTGGCTCATGTTTCCAGTGTTTTTCAGCCACTTCAGTACCTTAATGTTTGCATAATCCCCAGTGCAACAGTCTTGGCACATTATTATGCCTTTCAGTATACAGTCCTTCAGCCATTATTATGTCACAACCAGCAACAAAGTGTGCAACTGTTTCCAATTCGGATTTACAAAACCTACATTTGTCTGTTTCTCCCACACATTCAGTGGACTTTGTAAACCAGTGTGTGTGTAGCCCACTATCTTCGGCCGCCAATATTAACCTCTCATCTCTTGGTTTGAATTTGCCTCCCCTAACCAGTCCTGCATTCGTTCCTGATCAACATGAGGTTCTTCCAGAAGTTTTCTATACTTGCAACTATATTTATGCATTTTCCACATTTCTTGCCTTCACCTTATATTCTTTGTTTTGTTTTTATGGCACATTCATTTGCTGCCTGATTTTTATCTACTTCTGGTTTGATTTCTATTCCTGCTTAACGCCATTATGCTTCTGCTAGATTAAGCAGAGAACTCATCTTAGATTTATTCTCCTCGTGTTTCAAAACTTTCACTACATTTGGGTCTTGTGAGGTCAGCAGATATGTGGAGTCCCTTGATTGCAGATCTGTACATGTAATCAGTTTCAAGGAGGCCCATCCCTCCTTCAGAATGGGGAATATATAATCTTGGTATACACTGATTTTTATAAATCATTTGGCGAGTGTGAAGCATCCTTCTTGTTTTCATATCTAATCTGTCCAACACATTTTGGGGCCAGTCAATCACTCCTAAACTGTAAGGACAGAAAGAGCAAATTGCTTTATTTTATTTTATTTATTTTTATTTTACAATTGTTAACTGGGATAGTCCGACTGGATATATGTCCATTTTCAGTGGAAGCCCGGGAAGAAAAGTTCCAAACAGTAACAAAAATATCATTACATATCCCATGTCACAGATGCCACAAGGGCGGGAGACTTAAACCTCATAGATTCATCCCAAAGACTCCCTATGCTGTGGAATAAAATCCTTGTTCAAGAGAAATCTTGACCAATGGATGGGACAGTGTCACTGCTCAACAGAGCCAGCAAAAAACTATGGGCTATGCTTGTAAATGCCCTCGGGCAGATAGCCTAGTATGAACCTATGAACCTATGAACATACGAGACCAACCATACAGAAATTACATATAGATTTTTTTTTATATACATTAAATCGATGAGTGACCATTTTTAATAGTTTCTTAGGAACAGTTGTTCAGAATAGATACATCTGAAAGTTGCAGTACAAGATAGGTTGCATAGCAGCTGTACACAATCTGGAGAAAAGATTAGCCAGGCTTGATACAATAGCATGTCCATTTTGATCCCAGGTATTGTTTGAGCTTAGTTTTGAACTGACCTAGAGAAGAGAGTGAGGTAATCTCAGGAGGTAGAAATTTCCATGATCTGCCTACAGTTTGTAAAGAGAAAGTCGCCGGCTAGGTTATTAGTTTTACATGTCTGGAGAAGGAGTCTGTTGGAAGAACACAATGGTCTAGGGTTGTTATACAGGGTGACCAGATTTTTGAGTGCAGGGGTGTTTTCAGGGTTGTATATAATTTTGTGGGCCATAACCAGTTGGTTATATAAGATTAGACTAGGTAGTTCAAGCCATCCAAGCTGAATTAGATTGATAACTTTATAACATGGATTTTGTTCCTAGATGTCAATGCTGTTTTCAAGATTGATTTAAGTCTTCTAAAGTATTCTTTACTAAGTTTTATTCTCGTTTATGTTTTATTGTAGATCCCTCATCAATTCCCAAATATTTATACACTTCCTCTTGCTCAAGTTCTTTGAGATCACATTCTTGTCCCAAACTGATGTTCTCCTGGTGCTGCAGATGTTCTTCATCTCACATTGCTGCGAATCGCGCATGTGGGGTAGTCTCATTCCCTCTCGGTCGGTCGAATGCAATACTGACGGCTGTATTAGGCGCCGGGTCTCAGATCTGCGCTCAGATCTGACAAAGCGTCAGGGGTGACAAAGCGCATGACCACGTCATTTTGCTCAGTGAGCGGTGGTCGATGCAGCGTTGCAAAAAAGCGTACCTTCTGCGTTTTGAAACCCACTGATATTCTGAGTTCAGACCCGAATATTCAGGCCTAAGTAGTACCCGTTGAAATTTTTTTGTTTTTTTTGCCTCAGTTTCCGGATGATGCTAAAAAAAAGTGAATAATATTATTTCTTGTGGGAAACAGATACACAGTTTTTATCTCTCTTTGCATTCCTTGTTTGGACCACCGGACCGGCGTGGTTGGGTGTGGTTTTTGTGCTAGTTTTAAAAAGCCTTTATCTAAAGGAAAGATCAGATGCTGCTAAGTTGGTCTTTGGTAGCGGTAATAATTATAACATGCCGGGAGATCCGGACAAACTCCTTCCGCCAAAGAGGAAAATCCTTGACCTAGACACAGAGATTAGTCCGTTTTGGGGACGCGGTCCTCTGGGGCCAGTTTGGAGCAGGTGGAGGGGTGAAGTTGATTTTGAGTCTCAGCTTTTTTTTTGGTTTGCAGGATGTGGCCTCACAGAGAGTGGTTAGGTGGCTGCTACTATCTCTAAGGTTACTGTTCTCCCTTCTATGCTAAAATTGTAGCCTAGATTTTTTACCCCGGCCTTTCTCTTTATTTCCATCAAATGTCTCTACAGTCCAGGCTGACTGCAAGGACAGTCCTTCAAGCCTTGGGGTTCATGGCATCTGTATTCTCTGGTGCTTCCATGCCAAAACTGCGACATGAGAAGCTTCAAATGGTATCTCAAAATGTATGGACACACACTGCCAAGATCTAGACACTGTCGTCAATACCTACTATTGCATTCAGAAAATTTTTTTGTGGGCTCAGAATGTCACCTACCTAAGGGACTCTAGACTACCCGACGGCGAAAAATAGATCTAATGACAGATGACTGACAAGGCTTGGGGAGCACACACCAATGGAAATGGAAAAAAAGACACGACACTGTCATCTGTCATGCATTTGCATATTGACCCCAACATTTGAATAGCAGTCCAATTTTGCATTGAGCAGTTTCTTTTGAATTTACTTTCACCCAGGACAGGTGTTGATTCAAACAGACACACTACCTGTCATGTACATCAACAACAAGCAAGGGGGAACCCATTCGCACTTCTCTTGGCAGCAGCTTATTTTTTGGCAAGCTTATCTCTCAGTTTACACCTCTCTTCGAGCGCAAGGTTTGATCCAGGAGCACAGAACTCCTCAGCGGATGTTGTTTGAGCAGACAAATTCAGGACAGCTCAATGAGTGGAAACTGATCCTCATGTGTTTCAAAAAAGTTGACAGTGTTATGGGGACTCCACATAGATCCACACAATCTCCAGTTCCAAACCACCAGCCAAAGTTTTGCTGCAAAATTCAGTTGGACACAGCTTGTTTCAGGATTTCCTATCTTGCAGTTGGAGCACCATCATGTTCATGCCTTTCCTCCTCCTGCCATTCTAAGGTACTTGAGATTCAGAAGCGATTCTGATAGGCGCCCGCATTGGATGCTCGATTGGCTCTGGGAGCACTGTGGGAGTTTGGTGCAGAGCTTGCCTTTGATTCCATCGTTTTCCTGCTTTAAAGGTTGCTTTTGCACATTTATCAAGACTAAATGACATTCTTATATCGTCTGAAAAAGTTCTGTCAACCTGCAGATGTGCTTTCACTTCCTCATTTGATGAGCTCTACAGTTTTAAATCATCGACAAGGAGAAGATGAAGTCTTTACACATTGTTTTCTAGGAGCCAAATTCTAGCCATGACCTAAGCTGTTAAGTAAACAGCTTAATGGGTTAAGGGCAAGGCAGAATAGTAACAGTGACAGGGAGTCACCCTGGAATATTCCCCTTGAATTTTTATCCCTGGGATAATAATTTGTCCTTTATCATTGCTTAAATGCAAAGTGGTCTGCCACTGTTTCATGGTCACTGTAATATAGTCTATCAGTGTAAGGTGCATCTTATACATTTTTAAGCACTGTTTTATCCATGACTGTGGGATACTATCATATGCTTTTTTGTAGTCGATCCATGCCATACTTAGATTCTTCCCCTTTTTACAATTCTCCACGATGACTTTATTTAACAACACATGATCCTTTTATTGCCCTTTTGTTGTACTGCCATAATTGAGGTTTCTTCTAAATGGCTATAAACTCTGCCAGCATCAATTGCCGTGTATAGTTTATACATTGTCAGAAGGCAAGTTATTGGTCTATAATTTTTAGGTTAGCTTGCAAGTTCACTCTTAAGTAGGAGCGTTGTTTTTCCTGTTAGCCAGGTTGGTGTCTGTCTGGGCTGCGCTTATAAATAGTTCTTACTCATGGGAAAATCTTCGTGCAAAGATGTTAATACTTTTAACCAAAAGTTAGGTACTGCAACTGGGCCTGGGGTTTTCCAGTTAGAGGCTTTTCTTAACTTTGTTTCAATCTCTCTGGCTGTTACTTCATTCCATTTCATGTCATGTACCTTTAAACTTCTTATTCTTTCTTTTACTTCTATCCATTTGGCATCTTTGTTATGTTCACAGGATCTTCATAGATACTTCTCCAAAATGTATCTATTTCTTCTTTTTTTGGCAGTATTTCAATTCCTTTTACCTTGTTTCCCAATTCTCTATAAAACCTATTTGGGTCATCAGTAAATTGCTTATTTTGTACTTTTCCTTTATATTTATCTGCATATATTCTAAGTTTTTCTGCCTGTGCTTAATTTTTTTTTATTTCCTATAGTGCATGACAGATGCTGGACTGTTCTAATACTGCGCATTGCTTTTATCATGTCTGTCTTTCTTAGCATTTTTGTTGATCTATTCCCTCTTCTGTAGTCTTCTAACAGTGACACTTATCTTAATTGCTTTATAGTTTTCTCTATTCGATACTTCCATGATAGTATTCGATTTTTCCCTTCCTTTCCCTCAGTACCCTTTGTTCTTGTAGTAGAACTTTAACAGTTATTAATTTAGCTGCACAGTACTATATCCTGTTTACTTATGTTTAACGCATG